>NC_134351.1:9305724-9593224 GCF_964195595.1 Calonectris borealis | reverse complement strand
TTAAGGTTGGAAAAGACCTCTAAGATCATCGAGTCCAACCGTCAACCCAACACCACCATTCCCACTACACCACGTCCCTAAGATCTCGGGGGCTGGACCTGAGCCATGAAATTTTCAGCATGGAAAGGAGCCTCCTCATTGCTATTTGTGCTACTTTGAATGTTTGGTAAATACTAGAACTAATCCTGTTAAAGACACATACCCTTTTCTTCATTATTTATCATTGAAGCATTTCCCAATTTGAAGCTTCGACCTGACCTGTCAATGGAGGCACATGTAACTGCCATGGGACTGGCAGGAACAGGTACTTGGGGCAAGGGAAGAAAACAGGGCAAGGAGAACACATCTAATGACTTTTTGGGCCTATTTATATGTTCTGCAGAAACGAGTTTCACCACCTGACTGGGTCCCATTAAAAATGAACTTCCCTGGATGCATTTTAAGTGTGCTGCCCGACAATTTTGTTCGATGGCCCCCAGTTGTTACACTGGGAGGAGCAGTGAATGACTATTCTCTGTTCGTCTTCCGCGAGATACTCAGTTTTACATACATCTGTCATATGCCAGTTTTATCACGCGAGACTAAAGGCACCAGTTAGCTCCTCAAAGAGAAAATTAAGAGTTGATTTAATCACTTTCTGTGGAACAGAAATGTGAGAATACAAAACTTTTTATTTTAGCAGATGGGGATGCAGAAAGAACCAAATCCTAGAAGACGAAGCCTGACATGCAAAGAGGAAATAAGGTGCCCCTTTTTAAGAGTAATTCACTATTAGAAGTCTTTACCAAGGACTATAGAAGATAACTTGTCACTAGCTACTTTAAAATGGGATCGGATGTTTTTCTAAAATATATATTTTACTTTGACAATAGCTCTTGGACTTGAAATGGGAAATAATTCAGAGAAGTCTGAAGGTCTGTTTTATGTATCAGGCTAGCTTAGATTGTCACACCAGTCTCTTCTGGGCTTAAAATGCATGAATTATTGAGGTCTGATACTGAGTCTCCACGGCAAAGGTTGCTTTCTCTGAAAGGCTCAAGCCTTTAAAGGTTCACTTGTAGATACTTGTAATGTTCATCACCTGCTGTAGCGGAAGCCCAAAGCTTTGAATTCAGGTCTTAAAGAAAAAAAAAATCAAGGACTGGATTCAGACTGTACATGTTTTGTGGCTGATCTGAAGTTGGTCTCCCCGCTATGCCTAACCCTGTGAATTGAGGGCTGCAAAAAAAGCTGTCATACTGCAAGTTCGGAGCTCTCTATTTCCTTAAAGAAACCTGGTCTGTAACAATAAAGTTTTCCTCATATTTTTATTCTTTAATATATCCTCAGCTGGTATAAAGGAACAGAGGTCTCTTAACTTCAGCCGAGCTGTAGCAATTTACCACGTCTGAGAATATGTCTCATTTCACCTCTCCATTCACTGATGGCGTCACCTCTTGAAAGAAGAAAAAGGCAAATTTAATTGCCATCACCGATTCATTCCTTACCTTCACTGCTAAGGCAACTAACAATTATTGCTTATCACACACACATACAAACAGAGCTTTGCAGAGAATTGCTGCAGTTCTCCTGCAAAGAAAATGCTCTAGCTTTCATAAAAACCAGAGATCGAACTGTTCCTATGCCTTGTCCTTTCCTCCAGCATTTAAGGCCTGGAAAGCTTGCTGCTTGTGTTGTAATCTTACCCAGCTACAGGATATGTGACTGTGTTGCTTATTCCTCCCCTGTGTAATGTAGACCTCCATGCCTCACATGAGCCAGAGCCTTGTATGAGTTATACGGCTATTATGTTATAAGTAGGACTGATGTATTACAGAATGCTGCCATAGATCCTATTAATGGCACTCGGGCTCCATTTTTTTCTCCCTGTAGTAAATTCTGCACTTTTTTGGAAATGGACAACTTCACAAAGATGCAAAGATCCAGCACCTGGGAAGGGCTTAGGCAAAGTTCAGGACTTGCAGGGTTAGGCAGTAGCAGAGCACCTCACTTCTCTGCAGTGGCAGGATTTATGTTGACATGACCAGCCCCCACTGATAAACGAGTGTCTTGTCCAGCCTTGAGCAGCACCGCTGCCAAGAGGTTCCCCCATTCCCACGCACTTCACTCCATTGCCTGAATTGCTTTTACCATAATAATGTTTTCCCTTGTTCTGAATTTACAGTTACCTCAACCCCTCACTACCATTCATTCTTTTCTGCCCATTGACAGATTTGCGGGTATCTGCCCTTTTTCTAACACTCTTCTGCCCAGGAGCAAGACGTAGCCTGATATTCACATACAGTGTTTTTTTTATACAGGGTGATCTCGATAAAAGATGAATTTGGAGCTGTTTTTCAGGCTCAAACATCTCTGATCTTCACTAGATATGCATATTTCTGGGCTGCAGTCCCATTCTGCTCTCAGTTCTTTATAACAGGAAAAAACATAAAGCCCAGGAACCCCATATGTAGGGACTTCAAATCTCTATCTGGATATGACTTAGGCTCCTCACTGCTTTTAATAATCAGGATTCAAACACAACACGAATCCTTTCCTTCCATGACAACCTCATCCCCTTGAAACTGTCTTCTTCTGAAGTTTGGGTTTTCCTTGAATTTTGTTGTGGTTTAACCTGGCAGGCAGCCAGCCAAATACCACGCAGCCGCTTGCTCACTCGCCCTCGGTGGGACGGGGAGAGAATCGGAAGTGTAAGAGTGAGGTTGAGATAAAGACAGTTTAATGGAACAGAAATAGGATAATAATAATAATAATAATGATGATGAGGATGAGGATGAGGATGAGGATGAGGATGATAGAATATACAAAATGAGTGATGCACAATGCAATTGCTCACCACCTGCGCTGACCGATAACCAAGTAGCGATCGCTACTTCCTAGATCACACCTACCCTTCATATACTGAGCATGACGTCACAAGGCATGGAATACTCCACTGGCCAGCTGGGCTGGCTGTCCTGGCTGTGTTCCCTCCCAGCCTCTGTTTGGTAGTATGGATGCTGAATGTCCTTGACAGGACAGAATACTTAGCAACAACTAAAAACATCAGTGTGTTATCAACATTTTTCTCATACTAAATCCAAAACACAGCACTAGGAAGAAATTTAACCCTATCCCAGCTGAAACCAGGACAATTTACATCTGGGTACTGGAGTATAAGCTGGAGAGGAGTTTGCAGATATGAAAGATAGTTGGATGGGCTTTTCCTCCTTCCCCAAATTTTGAAATGGGGACAAAGGCTTAACACTGTGGCTTTGTTTATACCTGTCAGCTAAACCAAGCCAAGACATGGACCCAGGCACTGTACCGTGGCCATACAGATTGTTATGGGCCAGGCATCCTTTCCAGGAAGAAATTTAGATTCACTCATTCTGTGCTGGGTGGAAGAGATTTTAGGTAGGTGGATAAAAGCTGTACTGTGTCACTTGTTCCTTGGGCCAGAAAATGGGCCTTGGCTGGTTTAATTTACTAGTGTAGATATATGTTTTAAGATTGCATCGTGTGGTAATGATAACAGGACAGCGAGACATGAAAGTTTAAAGATAACAGTATCTTCCTCACTCGCGCTAACAGCTCCCTGTGACTCTTCTGTATCTTACAGCTCATTTTCTTATTTCTTTCCTCTATCTTCCCTCCTTCCCAAAACCCAGCCAACATGTGCTATGTAATTTCTTACTGGATGCCTGGAAATTGGTTTGAAAAGAGCCAGGTTCTTTGCTTAGAAGAATTGTGGGACTTAGATATATTCAGCGCTGCCTCTGTTCCAGCCTAACTAAACGTTCAGCAGCACAGCGAGTGAGTGAACGAGCGGTTGTAAAACCATGATGCAATCCCTGCCTGTCACATCTGATTTAGCAAACAAAGTCAGATGGTCTTACAAAAAAAAAAAAAAAAAAAAAGAAAAAGAAAAATAAGCATAACCAGTGCTGCTGTGTTGGAACTGAAACATTAACAATCAGAGGACAGTATTGAAGCAGTGCAGCCAGCACATCCATCTTAGGCACGTCAGACCAAATGGAAATCCATGACCAGTAGATACAAAAAGCCTAAATACCTCAGTGTCGGCAAGATAGACCTAGCCTGATTGCAGGGAAGCTGGTGAGGTACAGAACTGGGGTCATAAATCTGGTGCGTAGAGTGTGATTAAGGCAGCTCTGACCAGGGGCTGGGATTCAGGACTGGCTTAGTTGAGTGAGGCACAAGGGATTAGGAAATGCAGGTCTTCTTGAGCATACACTGAATTTACCACTAAATGAATCAAGATCTTTTTTCCAGAACTCCGATGGATCTCTTATTGCTAATGAAATAAACTATAATAACATGTGGGGAGGGTTCACTAAAGGGAGGGAAAGGAGAGGGAAATGAGACAGAAAAGTATTTGCATTTATATATCTCAAAGTGACTCACCCTCGTGATTGGGATAAAGAAACACTCCATGACCACTGTGAGTGTTAAAAATATGTGGCCTGAATCAGAGACACACAAAGGAGCAATGGTCTGTTGATTTGTATCCACTTGCCCTGTATCAGGCAAAAATCTCACAGAAATGCTAACTTCATCCAATTGATTACCATCATGATGTTGGGAAGTTTCTGTCACTTTGCAGCCCAACTTATAAGATTTTGGCAATGCGGTGTGCTTTTCAGGAGTATATTTGCTAAGTTCAGGCTCAGCTTTGATCCTGAATCCTTCTGAATCTGGATATGCTTTAATTCCTAGCTGCTGTCTATTTTACATATGTTTTACCCTGAACACAACAACCTCTTTTCAATAAAGGGAGGAAAAGACAGATGTAACAGGGGAATTGATACTTCTGTGTTTGTCCTGTTGGCTCAAATGAGTGGTGGAGCAGAGAGAGGGTAGAAAAGAAAGAGAGGAAATCACAGTCAATTTGTCAAACTAGCCTATTTCTCCATCATTCCCGGATTTGTCTTTTTCTCTCTTTTTCTTTATTACCAGGGACATTAAGATGAAGGCAGTGTCCTTTCTGAGTTGCACTCCTACGGCTCCTGCTTGCGGAGCCTCTCTGAATGCCTCGCTGATACGACTGCACAAAGCTTCACAGCACCCTTGTGAGAGGAGTCAATATCATTAAGGATGATTGTACATTACGATACATTTTCTAAAGCTCCATCTATGTTACAATTAATCTCCAATTCCAATCCAGTATTTGGCCTTCCAAGGTACACATTTACTTTCCATCGCACGTAGTAATGATTTTCTGTCCCTGATCCCGACTTTCCACTGGTGTAAATCTATACAGAGCCTGCTCTGCCTCATTTTACACCAGCCCATCATCTCAGACTCTCTCTGATATTTGTTGTCTGGTGGTGTTGCGGGTCATTAAGATAGATGCTTGTGGCTACCTCGGGACGGGCGGATGTCAGTGTCGGGAAGATGTGTTTCCTTATATATGGTTTGCTGTACTCAGTGGGATCTTTCAAGGTGGGAAAGACTATCTGAATGCAAAGTGGAATTGAGTGCACAGACTGTCACAACTGTTGGGCTAGAAGGCACCTAGGAAGAGCTCATTTTTCTCGTAAGAAGACAAGATCAGCTATACCTGTGTTGTTCTGGACAAAAGTTTGTCTATCCTGCTCTTGCAGGTCTGTAGTCCTGGAGAGTCTGTGCCCTGCGTGAACAAAGGATTTCAGCTTTTCATTGACTTTGCCATTGTACAGTGTGTCGTTTGCAGTAGTAAATTTTACCTTGGCATAAATTTTATCACTTTTATCGAAATTTTTTAAAACTAGCACCTGCAATCCTGTAATGAAGTGAACATTATAATCTTATTTTTACAGTAAGTTTCAAAGCGTCATAATCACTGGACGTCCCTCTGCCCCCATTCCTCAGCTCTTGGAGGAATGAAAAAAATGAACAGATAAGGCAAGGCACGATGCAAATGCAAAGAATGCCATATGTGTCTGTTAAAAAACACCTCAAGATTTTAAGCAGTTTTTGTGCTTCCGTAAAGCTTGACTCCTGTTTTTAAATGTTTGGGAGCAGGAATACTACAGTGGGAACCAACAAAGAAAAGCATGGGCCAATTTACCTGCTTGATGCACATGAGAACTGAGTATTACTCTGCCCAAACTGGAAGCGGACAAACTGCACAAAGCATCGGATGACAAGAGATGAATGCAGCTGTCACTTGGTTAAGTGGGCACAGACTGGGGAGAGGACACAAGTGCTCTCCTCCAGCTTTTGGCTAAGTCTGTGATTCACCCATCTGGGGTCACATCTTCACTTTCTGGAGGAACGTCCATAAGTCATACCGAGATGCTGGGGAGCCCCTCACCTGTGTCTGGGGGGGGGAATTGGGCTCTTAATTGCCTAGCATGGCTGCACAAGAAAGGTGTATGGTAATAATAATGCAGTAAATGAGAAAGCTGACTATTTGAATATGACATCCTTTGTCAGTTTTATTTCATTTAATAATGTGACATGGCTTGGGGAGGGAAAAAAATATTAACCTTGCCATTTTTAAGCCTGAATTGCTGGGAGTTTTTCTGCTGAAATTCATGTCCTTAACTTTCTTTGATATTTAACAAATTCCTAGTTTTATCTCCATGGAAGCCTGTTTCAGGAAGGGTAAGAGCTAAATGTCGGGGGGAGGGGGGGGGGGGGGAGCGGTGAGAGCGCAGAGCAAGCCACCATTTGGGAATTAGGTGTAAAGTAGCCTGGCATTGATTAACGTCGTTAAAAGAAAGTGGGAGGGGAAGTGTACTGAAAATGAGTGAAAGAACGGTATTGTAATCTGCTTTATTGCATTCCCGAGATGCTTGACTTAGTCTCATTGTCATAGCAAGATGATGTGTACCCTACGAGTGTATAAAAATATATGAACTCCTGGGACAATATAGTTCAATCTGCTCTGCTATTACCCATCATGCTCATCTGAGCACACTACAGCTATTAGATCTGTTTGTGAAACAGCTGAGCCCATGGATGGATCTCCTGCAAACGGAGCCTGAATGTACAGTTGAGACAGGGTCTGACTGTACAATACATGGAAGGAGAAACAATGGAAATGAATGTACAATGGGGATGGCTGCACAATGGGAGGTGCAAGAGGAATGAATCTGCTCCAACTGTGGATGTGTAATGGTAAAATAGACAGATTGCCATCTATAATTCATGGTGTTTGCTTCCCCCTTCCCCTTGTCAGATAGCCCTCAATCAGTTTGACTTGCAGGAGCTATCCTTCACTACTGAAAGTTGTTAAAAAGCTGTCGTGTTTAACCCCAGAGGTAGCTGCATTTAAAACACAGGAACTGAGCTATGTATGTACAGAAAACCACATCCCGTGCTCTTTCCTTTTCCAGAGGGACCAAAGTGGAGCTACCTCCGGGAGAAGAACAGCAACACCAAAGCAGCTCACTGCAACGTGCGTACAAAGGCAAAACAGAACAGCATCCAAGAAACCAAGCTCCCTATTAAAATGACGTTCAAGGTTAAGAATATATACCAGAAACTTAATGTTAATATTCTTAAAGGGGTTTCAACATAATCCTAGCAGCAATTCATTTTTAAGTCACCTGAAGACTATTGTGCCATACCCACTACTAACACTACTAACACTGATGCTTGGTTGTCAGTGACACCATGAAGTAACTAGGTCATGTTCTTCTAATCTCACATTATGACGGCTTTTACAGATATGTGTTTTCTTCTAATGATGGCATTGCTGAACAGACTGAAAAATAATAAGGTGTCACACATTTGCATCTTTGCAATTCTGTCTGTAAGAAAATTTCTGCATTCTTACTACTTCAGTTTGGAAGAATTACAAAATGCTCCAAATGCTTTTTCTTGTCTATTCCTGGGATACTACTCTCCACCAGGAAAGGAAAAGGAAAAAAAAAAAAGCTTGTCCTGTTATTTCCTTCTCTGGGTAATTACATTTTCCATACCTCCCCCGTCAGAGACATTTACAGTGAGTTCTGTCTTCCAATGCTTCTATTGATTTGTAGCTCTGCAGGGTGAAAGCCAGACCCTGGCAAAGCCAAAGGGAGTTTTGACTTCATTCTTTAAGAACAAATCCACTGGTGTGCTGGATCAATGCAAAGAGTCAGAGCACTGGCCTGTTAAACTGGATTTGTAACTGTTGCTCGGAGCTACAGCCATGCTAGCAGCCAAACCTTATGGCCGAGTTTAGCCTTTACTTTTTGACTGCCTTTTTAGTGACTGGGTAATGTGGGTTAGTGGCAGGCGAAGGTCTGGGACAGCCCTTTCCACTCATACAGTTGGTTTTTGCATTGAGAGTTGCCCACTTGGTTTAGCTCTACAAGTAGAGACCTGGTTCAGAACCACCCAAAGGGGCTGTGGGATACCCTGCTGTGGGTGGAGTTGAGAAGCTGTTGCAATGCTGTTAGCGGTGTGAGGTGCAAGGCCATACAAGCCCAGAGGCCCAACGTGGCATGCAGTGGTGGACTTTATATGACAGAAGGTAGATTTGGCCCAAAGAAAGTGACATAACTCCCAGTACAGCCAGCGGAACTCCAGCAAGAAAATTCATGACAGAGGAGGGGACTCACATCAAGCTTAAGAGCTGAATAAGCTGTTGACCTTGGTCTGTTTGTTGGCTATATCATCAGATCAATTAGATACAATTGTTAATAGCACAGCTTAATTACTTCCTAATTTCTTCAAGAATAGCCCAGGCATAAGAATTCAATTAACTGCAACTATGCAGAAAGTTTGAAGTCTGAGCTATTCTCTTATTGACATCATTTGGATGAAGAGAATGTGAGCACAGATGTTACATTTCTTAAAGAATCCAATTTTTAATTAATTTTAACTTATAAGCTAATGAATAGGTTTCTCTTGTAAATTCTCTGAAAATTACTTCCATCCTCCAAAAGAACAAACGCTAAGTTTGAGAAGGATAAGCTGCTGTTTGCTTGCAAAACAAAGACACAGGATCCCAGTCTTCACTGCAAAGCAGAAAATTTTAAATTACCAAATCAAGGCTATATTCCTGCTTTTATTAGACTTCCTTATGCTGTATGCCCTCACCCCAAATGAAAAATATAAGGCTGTCAGCAGCTTCTAGAAAATATACGGAATTGTGATATTTGGTAATGTTTTTCCAGATTTTCCTTCTTTTCCTCTTAGTCTTGCTCCACTTCCTAATGGCTTGTTAATGCAGTTCAGTGTGCACGATCTCTAAAAAACTTTGAGGACGGCTGAGATGCACAGCACTATCTTAAGATAGCAGGGAAGGGACCTCATCCAATGTGTAGAGTGGAGTTTACTTCTAATGATCAAGACTCTTGGTTTTGGCAGGAAATGTGTGGAGGGGAAGCAATGGGAGTAAAAAGTAGGCAGGAGTTAGAAAGCAAACGCATTAGTCACAGAAGCCCAGATAGTGGTAATACAAGCCCTAGCACAGGTACCATCATCCCCTGGTGCCACTGCGTGGGGAAACCGCTCACTGAAGGTCCTGACAGGCAAACAGGAAAATTGGCACCTCTCCCCTCGTGCAATCACTTGGGTGAAAACCCCACTGAAGTCCAGCTCTCCTGGACACCGCACTGGTTTACACGTATACACAGAAATACACAGTGCAGACAGGTTATAAATAGCGGTTACTTTGGTTAAGACTGAGCCAGAGTTACTACTTAGCTCCCTGTTTGGGTAAATGCGCCATACACAGAGGCTGCACATACTGCAGTAACTGCTGCAATGAGGATCAGAGGTTAACTCCCTTTAAGACTTGGGATGCTAAGAAACAGCTATGCCCTCCCCTTTTTGCGGTTTCATACTTGGGCAGCTATTTGGGGAGGGTTCTGGTTTTGTTAGCACTGCAGGAATAGTAGTGTAACACAGACGCACTGGCTTAAAAGCCTTTCATGCTCTCACCCCAGCAGAGTTGCACTATTTCAACGTGCTGGAAAGTGAAGGCAATACAACTTTAATGCGAAGAGAAGGCTCGGGGTCATAGGACACGTTACCACAGATCATAAATAAAAGTTAAACTCCAAAAGATAAGTCTACATAGCAGAGCTAGCTCTAAGCTCCCCAGGTTGGGTGTTAGCTGTACAATTGCAGCAGTATGGATGGCAGTGGAAAGTTGCAAAAAAATCCCACCGAACTGCTGAAGATGTCACCAGCTCAGTGTTTCTGCAGAGCTCAGCTGCTGGGGGTACCTGTGCGACGTGGTGGAGGGTAAGCTCAGGTGTACCCACATGGGCTGCACCCCTGCATTGCAGTCAACAACTCAGCTTAAGCCTGACCTCTCTGGTGCTTTAAGCACGGCTTCACTGCGTGACCCTAAGGCTCGAGATCCCCTGGGCTCTGCGAACAGACACGTTCCCCATCTCCAGCTTGCCGAGGGAGGCAAGAGAAAGAGGTCTCAGGTACCTGACCTTACTGAATATCTGTAAGACACTTGTGAACTCTGTAAATCCCATCCATGTACTCTTGAGACACAGCTAGACCAAGGCACCGCTAACCTGACCACGTGTGGGTGACAGGCCTGCTTTGAAGGAGAGGCTGGACCAGAGACCTTTGGAGGTCCCTTCCCACCAACACTCCAGTGATTTCTCTACAATGTTTTAGCTGATATCACCTTGTCCTGCAAAGCAGTGGCCAGATCTGCTCTGGTTTGCCTCCATGAGCTGGCCATACACCGTGATGCACTGACACCCTCCAGAGAGCAGCTCGGTCCTGCACTGAGCTTCGTGCTGCTTCACCAAAGGACCTCTCAGTTTCTCAGCAGTGTTCAGCGTCTGGCACAACTGAGTTTCATATCTGAAGGTTAACATCCATATTTATTTATTTTCTCCTATTTTGTTATAATTTGAGCATAATCCCTTCAGCCATTTTTTACTCTAGTGAGGAGTGAGAAAAGGACACCTTTCCTATTTGGAAAACTGTGAATCCTGTTTGCTTTTAAGCTTTGCTACAGAAAGAGAAAGTCAGGTGCCCTTTGAACCCTGACACAGAGGCAATTCTCACTGAAGATGGGCTGGTATCTTCACTTAGATTGCAGAAAAAAGAAGAGGGGGGGCAGAGACAAGCATTTCAAAACGTGGTAATGAAAATGCTCACAGGAAATGTGTTAGATCAGTAAATACACTCTAATGGCATTTGCACTTATTTAACGTCTCTTTTACACATCCAGTATGGCTTAAGGGAGCCTTAATATCAATGTGAATTGGGGTCATATAGAGAGAGAGATACAAGGAAATGGGCACAAACTCACAGCGATGCTCTCAACTGGGATGCATTGGCGTAACTCCTAATGTATGTTAGGTAAAGATTCGGCCATATAGTATATTCCCCCACACAGATGCAGACACACAGATGCACACGCTTTTCCTTAAAAACAGTAAGCTTTCACTGGGCCCCACTTCCCATTAAAGAGGACTTACATCCTATGAAAATTCATAAACTCTGCAGGCGTTTCCACGGCGATTTGACGGAGTAATCTCCCGTCATCTCAGCTTCTTGGTGACAATGACAAGAGGAAGATGGATTTATCAAATACACAGTGACATGTTTATGACCCTGTTTTGCATAAGCAGGAACCTGAGCCAAAGGCTGTGCAGCTTGAGATAGCAAGAGGGTTTTTATAAATATTGTGACAAGCAGAAGTGATATTTGGAAGAACATGAAAAAAAAAAAATCTTTCCGTGTTTTTTGAGACAGACCGCATTGTGGCGGGGCGGGGGAAGAAAGCCTTTTCCCCCACTTCTCCACAGTTAAATTTCCCCAAGACCATGAAGGCTTAGCTCTCCCTCTCACTTTGAAAAGTTTTTCTGTTAACCCTTCTCCTCCCTTTGCACAGAACACCCTTTTAATAAACGTGTTATTAGGAAGGGGGCAGGGGGAAATGCTCTCCATCTTTCAGTGATACAAAAATAACATGGAAAAGCTATAGGAACACAGATGGCACCAATAACTGCATTTATAACATGCAAGCAAACATGCCAGGCCCAGCTCCAGCTGCACTGCTGCCTTCACCAGCGTGGCTTTTAAATGGGGAGCACCACCAGGGGGGGCCACACATTATTTAAAGTGGTTTTACCCTATTCTTGCACCAAAAACCTTACTATTATGATTATTACTGTAGTTCCCAAACAGTGGTTTAGACAGCTCATAGGGGACTCTCTCGGGTTACTTGGGGCTGCAGAAAGTTTTCGTCTCTGAGGCAGGACTAGACCTACAGTGGTGTGAAAGGGCTTTAGTGCCCAGAGACACCGTGCAGAGACACCAGGTCTTTATCACCAAACTCACCCGTTCAGTGTCCCAGGCTGGGCACTGAGAGATGGGCATAGTCTCCCCTGCTCAAACTTAGGGGCAGATGAACTGTTTTCCCGCGTGTCCCCTTAGCAGCCCTGCCTGCATGACAAATAGAGCTGTCAAGAGATAGAGAGACAGCTTCAGCCTGAGGTCCCTCAACCAGAGGCCGTGGAGATGCTCCGGACTCAGGAGTCTGCGGTGCGCTGAGGTTTGCACAGCTGTACCATGCCCGGGGGGGGGATGCGCAGCAAAGGCAGGCACAGGGAGAGGGGATGAGTGATGCTGCAGAGCTGAGGACCGAGCTCCACAGTTTTACATCCACAAGTCCCACAGCAGGGGTTATCCTGAACACTGCCAGATACTCTTCTGGAGGCTGGCAGCGAGATAATAAAATGTTTGAGCTGTCTTTCAACTTCTCATAAAACCAGGAGGGCTGGTTGAAAATGCAGTAAATGAATCACAAAGAGCTAAAGAAGGAAAACATGAGTAAGAAGTGTGCTTGGATGTATTTTTCCTCTCTGGTTTCCATCGTTTTTGTGAGAATTTATACACCAAATTAAAGGATGAAGTTAAGACAGCAACTGTGTGGAAGAAAGGGTTGTGGGTACCCAGAGAGCTCATGTGCTAGACAGACTCGACCAAGACCTGCAATGCTCAATGTGAAATACAATCTTTGTTTTAAGTTTATTTCCCCCCCCACCTTGCTCTTCTTTTTTCTTCCTCCAGATACATATATTAATTAAATGACCCTTCTTTAGAATTATACAGAAAAGAGAGTTCAGGAACCTTTATTGAACCGACCTGTAAAACTAGAGCAAAATCAGCTTCTCTGTTGTTCTCTCTAAATGATTTTTCCATTGCATTTCACATCTTATCAGGGACTTGTTTGGGCTTGAAGCTCTGAAGCTTTTTCTGTAGGTCAGTTCAATAAGGCACTCAAAGCTGTTTTTCTCTCCATTGATTGGGATGTTGGGTATGGTTTTGGGTTTTCTAGTTTTTTTGAAAGTAAAATAATAATCCATTTTTCTGTCTTTTATTTCTTTTATCTTTAAAGGAAAATAGACATATTCTCATTCTTGGTCCATCACAAAAATATTTTCTTTCATACAATGAACTCATCCCGTTTCATTAGTTGATGTCCAGAAAGGGCTCTAGCTTCTCCTCTAACATTGCAGTGTTATAAAATTTGTCTCATAGTTTTGGATTCAAACAGTTATTTCACAAGACATGAGATAGGAATGAAACAACAGCTTCACCAGCCGTTCCACCCCAGGGTAAATTGACCCTCTCTTGTATCGACAATCTATAGCCTGTTGCACAAAACGGTTAATTTGTCCCAACTTCTATTTTTGGTGTCATCAGGACAGATGGATGCATAAGAAAGAAGAGATGGATGCATAAGCTGAGATTGGGTAGACGGGACAGCATGTGAAGGTTTTTAGACAGCCTGAATTAAATAATAGTCAGGGGACAGATAACACAAATGTATCAGACCTACACTGGTAGGTGAAGATGACTGCACAGGTCTGCCTCATGGCCCACGAGTCCCCGGGATCTTCCCAGGTGCTGGCTACTGGTGAGTGTTTAGAGAAGTGTGGGGCAGCAAGTATGAAATGACCCTTCTCCTGTGCCTCTCCAGCCATCTGACTGAACAACAGTCCACACCACAAGGTCAGAGATGGGGTCCAGGCTCTCCTTTCTTCTGAGAGCCCTTCTTAATTTCCACCTCTAATTAGTCCTGTTCCCAGAGAAGAACCACCAGACCATGGCATGGCTTCAGACAGCCCCTGGCATAGCCTCAAACAGCCCCCAACAGTCTACAGCAATGAGCAGGGTTACCTGAAACCCTGAGGGAGCTCTGTGACTCCCACATGGACTTCTCTGGGAGGATAAAATCCAAGAGACCCTCAAATAGCAGCACAACACACACACAACACATCCTCCTCCCCACAAGCTTGAGGCAACATTACAATATCCCAGGTGGCCAAATTCGAAATTGCTATAGCTCTATACAGAAGTCACCTTTCTTTTTAGGCATTAGTAAAAATTTCCTATCTCCAGTTGACTGATTATACATTTTATCTGTTATATTTCTTCTTCCCCCCCTCCAGCCTCTCCCCCCCTCACAGCAAACAGTTTCATGCAAACCTTCTAAGATTTCTGTGGGGAGTGGTAGGCAATAGAACTCTGTTGTCTAATGGGACTTCCACCGGCATTTGGCATCCTTCCTGGCATTTCACCCTTCATATTATAATTTATAGTGTAATGTAATTTTTTTCATATCACGCTATAACATAAATTATTGCCAGTTTGTCCTTAACACTCAAGGAGACAGTCTAGGGCTTTTCGAACCAGGAAAAAGAATGAGAGAAAGAAAGAAAGAAAGAAAAAGGGATAGGGAGAAAGAGAGATGGAAGGAAGGAGGGAGAGGGGGGAGGGATGAAGAAAGGAATGAAGGAGGGAGGGAGGAAGGAAGGAAATTTATTTACAGAAGCAAAACTCCCAAAACCAAACCAGTTTTTCTAAAGGCAAACTTACTAAATAAAATAAAATAAAAAGGACAACTTTTTGTCCCAATAACTTATTAAAATGCTATGCTTCAGCCTAGAATATATCAATGAGTCCTCAGTGGATCAGACAGAAGAGAGTCTGAGGAAGAGACCATCAGGCTGAAAAATAATATATTTTAAAGTTTCCTTATCTTTCTCACTAGTATGTCCCTTAAATTATTAAAAGTGAAAGACATTTTAATATCACTTGGAGGCTGTTTGTTCATTTTTGGCATCTCATTTAGCCTGGAGAATAACATTATAGAAGACAGTTTTACTGTCTATTTACTTTATTACTATATGTTATTTCTATTATGGCCGCAGTTAGAAGCCCCATTGGGTTAGGTGCTGCACAGATGCATCCCAACGCGTGAGCAGCCCGTTTAGCTAAGGAGACTGCAGGGATGCGCTCATGTCCCCTCCTCTCCGAGCTGGCATCACTCCATGGGCAAAACCATGCCCTGCATGCAGCAATGCTGGCAGAAGACTGCTTCTGCGTTCTTCATTTGCATCACTTGAAGAAATCATCATACTTCACTGGCTAAAAAATGCCCTCCCTCTGCTCACATATCCTGGGTCTCCTTTTGGAAGCTCCACCAAGGCAGCCAGAGAGAGCAGTAGAGGTGCCCTGGTGTGGTCAAGCATTGGGGACACTCTATGAGCAAGTCCCAAACTCCAAAATGAAGGGACAGATTGCCGCCCTCTTCCATCATTAATTGATCTCAATAAAAAAAAAAAAAAGAAAATGGAAATAAAATATTTTTAAATATGCATATGATAGTTTGGGTCTTTGCTGAGGTTTGAACTATCAGTCCAGAAAGGGCCATCTGACCCTCGAATGTGGCCTCCTGTATCTGACAGCCTGGTCAACCTCCCTGGGCAAGCTCCCTATGTGAGCCCTAAGACAGTTCACCAAAGTATTTAGGGCTGCATGGCAAGGCACAAGCTGGTCCCACCCTTGCCTGGGGCTGCTGTGCTGCAGGCAAATGTGCTGCAGTGTGCCGGGTGGGCCTGCCCGCGAGCCAGGACAGCTGGAGTTAAAAGCTGTAGCCAGCTCCTGCTCACAACAACCTGGGCTGTTACACCAGCTTTGGGTGCTGGATCACAGCACACCTCATTCCCCTACACACACCCAGTATAGGGGGACATCATGAGATGAAAGTGGTTTTGGAGGAAGCCAGTGCCTCCTTCCTCCTCATTTTGGACAGCGGTCATGAGGCACCAAATGCTGGGAAAATCTTTGGGTTTTTGGACCTGGATTTTTGCTAGAGGCCAGCATTCTCCCCCCTCTTTTCTATCCCCTGCCGGTTTTCAGCAGCTGAACAGAGCAGAGAGGTTACAAAACCACCCAGAGCCCTCCAGCTGCAATAATTGCTACGGCTTGTGCAGTTGTAGCATTACACCTATAAACAGCTCTAAGAAAAGAAAATTAAAAGAAAAAATACTATGCCATCTTTTCATCCCTCTCCTTTCTCCGTGCTCTTCTTTCCACACCTCCCTGGCCCAGGACCTGTGACCACCCATCTCTGGAGTCGCAGCAATCTTCCTTCCTCTCTCCACCCTGTCCTTCCCCCACAGCCTTGCTCAGCTACTTGAGCACTGCCTTTTAGGGCAGCACCACACACAGGACTGCTCTTGGGATATGGTGTGTATTCACCTTTTCCCTGCATGGATGCAGCTTGTGCAGGATGCCTGTGGTTTAGTAAAGTTAAACACTTCACCATGTGATAACCAGCCAGATACAGAATTTGCCACCTTTATGATGGGCTGTTCCAAGGTCTATGTACCTTTTGCAGGGTCCATTTTGTAAATATCTTTGCAAAATTGCAAGATCCTAGGAGCTGTTTTAGAAAAGGACATCCTTATTGCCTTTTAGAGGAAGGAATATCGATACCTCCATAGGAAAAAAGAAGCAATGAAGGAGCAGAAGAGTCCTGTCACCAGCCTGAAGTTGCCTGGTAGAAGAAGCCAAAATAGCAACCCCACTGCTGGGATCCTCTCAGCTTCCCAGCTTGAGAAGTCCTCACCAACTTTTTCCCCTGCTTTTTGAGCAGCAATTTGGAGATTTCACCCTCATTTCCAATTTTAAAAAGAACAGATAAAATCTGTCTCCCACTTTTTCGAAATGTCATTTTCCTGACCACATCTGGTCTTCAGGCTTTGCTTGTGGCAGACCCTTCCCCTGTTTCACAAGTAGGGAATACAGGTAGGCTCCTGTTCTCATTCTGCTGCTTAATCTAAGGATTTATCTGGATGTCACTTCCTGCCTGATTGTAAGTGAAGTTTGTCCATCCTAATCTTCTCTGGGGGCAGCTCATAAGAAGCACAGATGTTTTCTGAGCCTGTAGAGATTCTCAGAGGAAGGATTGCAAAGTGGAGTTTCACTCCTGAGACAGAGTCTATAGAAATAGATGCACCTGTATTAATTACTCTGCTGAAACAACACACATGGCTCAACTGATGCTCCCTGCATGGACCCAAACAGCACTCTCTTACCTTCTTCGATCTCCTTACTCCTTACTCATAATTTTTTTGCTCTGTAAGTCCATGTCAAGATTTGTTTCCTTTGCTCTGCTGTGTCTTCAGACCCCGAGTGGAATTTAACCCAATGTGTTTGCTTAGACATTTTTTGTCAGCCGGCTGAGCAGAACCACTACATTACAGGAATGCATGTCAGCCCCTCTTGGACTTAGCCCACTCCCTGTGTTTTTGACTTGATGGTTTTGAATTCAATCGATTGGTAAATGGCTAAATAGTGAGAGAAATTGCTTTCTCTCATTACTCTGCATGGCTGTGTCATTACCCTTTAATATTGCATCGTTATTGACTGATGCAGCCTGTCAAGACATGGCCAGCGGGATGTAATGCAGTGGCAGAGATGTGCAAAATATTTAATTCAAAGTTTACTCTTCTAATGGGAGGCAGGTATATGGTTGAAAGAGGGAATGGAGGAGAGGTGTGAAACCCCAGCAACAAAATGGACAAGCCTGCTCTTCAGCTTGCCTGGGCTTCAATCTGTGATGAACACTTTGGTGGAGAGATGCACCCATTCTCTTTCATAAGGATTAGATCTTGTCTAAGCACAGATAAACCATGGCACTAAGACTGGATATCCCCCAAGTTCATCCTGCCCCGACATGCCTGTTCCTTGATCTAGCAACTCTGTGACTTTTCCCTTTAAATACTATTATGGCTTGATGTAACCAGTTAGATGTAGTCCAAGAGATATAAGCCAGAAAAAGAAGACAGCTTTCTGTTCTTGCTGAATTTCTCAGCTCCCAGAAATTAAAAAAAAAAAAAAAAAAGAAAGAAAGGATTTCTTTCTTTCTTTTTCTCATAATCTTAAACAAGTGGTTTGAAGTTGCTTGCTCCCTGGGATGGACTGGCCAGCTTCCTACCTCCCTCACGCACAGAACATGACTTTGGGCATTGTATCAAATGTTTGTAATCTGCTTTCTTAATTTCATTTGGTATTTGGAGACTTCTGCTAAATAGTCCCTTCCCATTCAAAACTCCAGTCTGCTGCTTCCATGACTGAGCAACACACAGGAAATGGGAGAGGTCAAACACGAAGGGGGGAGATGGGAGAAGAGCAAAAAAACCATCCCAAAACAACTCTACAAAGAAAAGATGAAAGAAGAGAAAGTGACAATGTTACATAAAAATAGTTATTAATACACCTGTCCATGCTCAAAACATATCCATATCATAACTCAAAACTATAGCTCTTGTCTATTCACTATAGTAGTCACTTCTAAATTAACCCCCAAATGGCTGGCAGCATGTGGGCATACGTGCCCACGAAAACAATGTTAATCCAAAGTGTAATTGATCCCTGGAACTCCTTGCTGCAGGGAATTGCAAATTGCTAAAAGGGTGCAAAAAATTAACTCGAGAAATTCATAGGTGAAAAATCCACCCTGGGATACTAACCGCAAGGAAATCCTGAGCCTACACCACAGGAAAAGTAGCGCTCTATGTCTTTCTCATTCTTATACTCCTAACTGCTGTTGGCTCCTGTGGATAGATGGCACTGGGTTAGATAGCCTGGCTTGATGCAGCTGTTCTTATTTCCCTGCGTTCATGTAGAACACGTATTTTGAAACAAAAACATATTAGTAAAAGGACGGAGAAAAGTGTGAGAAAGAGATTTTAGCAATCAGTTAAGAGAGAAAGAACTAAAGACAAAAAAGAAATATAGCCAGAGGGCTGGCTCTCTGCCCTACTATTCTGTTTCCCTTCCCCCTTGCTATCTTAGCCCTCATTTGGGAAAGAACACCCGTCAAATTAAAGATGGATAAAAACTCATTAAGAAACAACAGGCCTAGATGAAATTGCCACTGGGATTACACTGATGGGATGGTCTCCCCCCACCCTTCCTTTCGTTCAAAGATTACAAACTCTTTTTCTCCTCCAGGGCTTTTGCCTCCATCCTGGTCCTGGCTAACTCCACTGCTACCTGGACCCCTGGGTTTGAAGGGTCCATGTGGGTAGGCAGGAGGAAAGAGTGGGGGTTGTTTGTTGTGCTTCCTTTTGTTTTTAATTAACCTCCGGTGTTTTCTTTGCTTAGAGAGCAAATCCTCTCACCCTGATTTTTCACACATGCCTGCATTCAGACTGCAGAAAAGTTAGATCTAGAGAGAGAAAAACTAAGCAAGTTAGAGGGGAAAAAATGCTTCTCTATTGAAAGGAAGAGCATTATACGGAGAGGGAATTGCAATCTGTGTAAGCTTTGCAGGCCGATCTTTGTTTATTAATCCTGGTATGAAGCAAGCCCAAGAGGACAAACCCACTCACAGATTGATAGTGAGCTACCAGGCTTCTGCAGCTCAGGATTCCTGCAGCAAACTCTCGTTTCAGGGGCTTGCACAGAAATATCTGGGCTGGGCTTTAAGACAGAGGTGTGGAACATAACCCCCCAAAAATGGCTTTTCTTGCTCTTTGGCCCACACACTTCTAATACATGGTGATGGTTCAACAAATGGCAACACTGAAACACCTGTGAACTAATCCACCAGATCTATGCTTATATCTGAAACACACAGGGGTACTTTGGTCCATCTGTGCTCATGCTCTGTGACAAGACAAAATGAGAAGATGCCCAGAACGTCATGAGAGGTCCTAAGGCAGCAGGAGGGTTGAGATATTTCACAGGGTAGTGGCAGTGCATCATTGGCGCATCATTGCAAATTAGAGGCTAGAAAAGGGGGAGCCACCGTCTTCACTGAACTGTCTAGACAGGAGTTCCTGGGATCACTGGGGACGTGAAGCACAATTACTCTTTAAATTTAATGTGCTTTAATCTCCAAGAGTGAGCTGAGCTCTAGATGTCCAGTCATGCACATGCCAGTGTAGTTACTTTCCGAAATATGGGAAAAACCCAAATGCAAGTTTGTGGATGGACCAACTAAAGGTCAAGCGGCATCCAACATGCCACTTTAACATGAAGACAATCAACTTGACTAACTCCTACTGTGATTGTGATTAGAGAAGAAAAAGGAATGCTTCAGGTATGTATTGAAGCAGAAATACGGGTGGGGGGCAGGACAGGGAGATTTTTGCTAGGCAGAATAACACAGGCATAGTCATAGGTCATAGCTTACATTTAAACCTTCATTCCAAACAACTGAGATTGAAGATATCTGCAGAAACCAAAGAACAGATTTCCCTAAAAACCCATTATTTGTGTGGACTTGTTCAATAACAGCACAACATCATGCTGTGGAGAGGCTGCTCACTTCAGCACCCTGAACCTTTCCATGCGTATTAGCGTCCTCATCTTTTTTGGTCTCTCTACTTCGCTAACAGCGCTGTTACATAAGGGAACATACCAAATAACAGCTTTCCTGTGAAAAGCATTATCCTTCCAAGGCAGAGACAGCCCAGAAAAAAAACTTTCTGTCACTTTCAATAGGGACTTTGGGCTAAATTCTCAGCTGATGTAAATCAGTGTAGCTCCACTGAACCTCAAGTTGATGAAGCAGCTTGAAACCACCTTGGAGAATTCATCTTGGAGAGTCCACAGGAGATGTTGGCGCACAGGCTATGTATTAAAATAATAATGGTAATAATGACAATGACATAAATGGAATTTCCTACAGGGCCGCTGGAACACCAACAGCAAGTTGAAAATATGGACAGTAGAAACATTTGGATAGGAGCTACCTGTTCCATAGACCAAACTTGGGAATTCAATGCTTTGTGTATCTTCACTGAGTAAATAATCATTCCACTGCTTTTTGAAAACAGAGAAATTTGGAAGTAAGATGAGTTAGATGATACCGTAAAAGTAAAACTATTTCAAGTCTTGTGTAATTGAGTCCCAAACTCATTCACCATGTAGTCTGCTATGACAAATTCAAGTTGGGGACTCACATATGTAAAGTATCACTCATGCATATATATCATACTGAATACCCATAGAAAACAATGCTGAAATGGTTGGATTTTCACTTCCGCAGACTTGGATTTCTTCCCCTTGCCCTAAAAGGGAAATCCAGTCACTGTTAATGGTAGCAGGATCTTTACAGCAAAGGAAGGACACCCACCACAGAACAAGGTTACTCACACACAAGGCAATGCAATACAAGTGGGTTGCATGAAGCATGGTTATGGTAGCCTTAAATCTTGTGAAATTGAACACACTTCCCAGTCTTACGAAGCACTTGTAAACTCTTCCTCTTATTCTTCACTTCCTTTAAGGACAATTTCATGCCATCCCAACCTCTTTGCTCTTTAGGTACCAAAAAGACCCTGAGGGCTGTGAGGTTAAGATACTCTTTCACAAAGCTTTGGGTCTGTTGCCTGTGAAAGGAGGGCCAGAACCACAGCAAAGGGTTGGTAGGACCCTGGAGAAGCTGTCTAGCTCAACTAGCACAATGCAGGACCAGCTTCGACTATAATCTTACTGACAGTTGCGTTTCTCTCTTTTTTAATCTACCTCTAGTGACGGAGAGCCTCAGCCTCCCTAGAAAACCAGTCCTAGATCTTTTCTTTCCTCACCATTGGAAAAGATTTCTTTTAGTCAGAATCTTTCTCCGTTCAATTTCCTGCCTCTTTCCAGTGGCAATAAGGAAGTGAATAGACCTTCAGACAAACAACAGAAACCCCGTTCTCTCATTAAAGATGTCCGTTAAATGATGGGTGCCATGAGATGCAGACATTGATACAGAGCAGCGAGTTACCCTGACAGGGACAAGGGGAAGGACATGTCCTTCCACTTTCTTTTCCCAAACTTTATCAGAGCTAATCTTTAAAAATGCTATATTCATTCTGAGCTCCTGCTTAATAAACTTGGCAAACCTGACGTTTTTAAAACAAAACAAAACCATGCTGTTCACTTTCCCTTTTCATTCTTAATTGGCCCATCTAAAAGCAATCAAGTGAACATTTAGCTGTGGTAGAAAGAACTGCAGGAGACCTCTCCTCCAAATGCCATTATTCAGGAGTGCACAGGAGTGTGAATATGTTTATGGAGAGTGGGAGGCACTCTGCAAATTCTCTCTCAACAGTGACAGAGGAGCAAGAGGATACCCAGGGCTGGGACCACGGGGGGATGTAGGCATCACTGTGCCCCACTGTTGGGGACTGTCCGGGGGAAGTCACAGCCAGCTATGCCTGGGGCTTAGGCTCCCTCAAGGGTGTCAGGGGAATTAAAGAACAGGCATTAAAGAATAAACTGTATAAACAGCACACTGAAGAGGGAGCTGCCTAAACTTGCCAAAATGAAACACTACAGAGAAAGAGATCTCTTAAGACCCATCCCTCAGCAGGTCTTGGATAACACCCTTCGTTAGGAGATCGACTTGCTGGGTGGGATTCAGGTGCATGAGACCCTTCTTGAACAACATGTCCACCCAGAGGAGGGCCCCCTCTCAACCAGTTGCTCTCTGAAAGGAAAGGTAAATACCAGGCTCTAAAGCAAAAGAGAAAGAGGTGTGCGTACAGCATGGCTGTAAGCCTGTCTCTCCCACAGCTGAAATGGTTAAAGCGTTTAATCTGTTTCACGTGGTAATAGCATTGGAGGTATGGAAATCCTGGCTGGGCTGCTTGGTGTGTGTGATGAAATACATGAGGTGTAGATCAAGTTAACTTTTCACAGCGGGTAATACAATTTCTAGAAATACACACACAAGTGTGTCTAGGGCAGGAATCAGATTTCAACAGTGGAGCCGTACAGAACATATAATTATATTTTGCATTTTTAATAGACTTATTAGCATAATAATGCATTAGTCTAATAGAATATTAATGTGATGCAGAAATATTAGCATATTACAGATCCTTATTCATTAATATATTAGACCCTTATTGTATTAGTGGCACAATCTACTAGAGAAAATGTTGCTTTGTGTCTGATATTGCAATCCAAGAAAAAATTGGGATGGCAAATAGAGAGCCTCTCTGTGTCACAGGCATGCCTGGGTCTAGGTGTTAATGCAAGAGCTGAGAAGAAAATGCTTTTGCAGGCAGAAAGCGGTTGATATTTGAGCAGTTTTCCCACTTTCTCTGAATTCAACCTAAAATCTTTTCAAGCTGTTTCCATTAAAACATGAAAAATTGCAGCGCTCTAAATCCTAAACTCTCAAGAATCTCAGAACAGTAGGAAACAGAGTCCCTTTTCTGCATTCAGATGCCCTCCTAAAATGTAGGGAACTGAGTTCAGATCATTGGTCTCCCTCCATTTCACATCCTAGGGAACGCCTGCTTTGGGGACCTGGTGGCCGCCCTGGTGACCAGCACCGCCTTGCAGAGCTCCCCTGTGTCGGACTCTACCAAAAAGATAATCTCAGCAGCTTGTACCCCGCTACCCCACAATGTGGATGAGCAACCTGACTACCTGTTTATCTGGTTTTCTGGCATGGGTCCACTTTCTATAACTCCCACCAGAATTGAGAAGACTGTCCTGATAAAAGCTTAATTGAAAATGGTATTGTCCCATGAAAAGACCTGAAAAAATCCTATTAAATTAAAGACCCTAAAATTCCTCTGCATCTTTCTTAAGATTTTGTCAGATTGACATCAGTCCTGGAGTCCCATCACTGACCTGTTCTCCCCATCCACCCCTTATCAGGGAGGGAGACCTCTTTGAGCTTGTGTTGCTATCCATGCCTTTGTACTGGTGAAACAGACTCCAAGGCCATTTTTAAGGCAGGTTTCTAGGACAACCAGAATGTCAAAACAGGATCCCTTTTTGTGATAGGGACTCAATGCCCCCATGAATGGGACTGTATAATGCGATTGCTTGCTCAAGCTGCGTACTGGGCTGCATGACCCTGATGTCCTTATGGCAATGAATAAACATTCTCTATAAGCTACGGAAAACAAATATCATCTAGCAGCTTAATCCCACGTCTCTCATTCACAGACAGACTGACAAACAGGACTAATTCCTTTTATTAATACTTTGAGTATAGGCAGCAATGCTGACCAAGATGACTCATAGGTTGGATTACGTGCTTTTAGCAGAATAGGAAAATGTGTGAAACAGAAAAATGAAGAATGTCAGTAGGGATGCAGAGGTTTGAAGTCTGTTGTTTCTTTTTTCCTTTTGAGGAAATGTAGTACAGTTCTTTCCAGAAGCAGATATTCTCCACGCTCTAGGTAAACCTCCCAAGTAAGGACAAAAACGAGAAGGTGAAAATCATAATGCTTACTCTCTAGAAAGCATTTGAATCTACCTGGCATCTCTGTGGCATGAGGATTGTTTGAAATTTCTTCTAAGGAGCTCAGCAAAGTAGTTATTTTGCTTTTAAAAAAAATATACTAGATTCCCAATAAACAAAGCTGTTGAATTGAACTGACCGCAGTGCAAATTTTTCTTAGTCTTACATTAGAGCCAACGGGCTGTTTTCCTGGGCTTTTTTTTCTTTCTTTTTTTTATTCCTTGATGCATTTAAACAGCAGCTTTTCTCTTCTCCTTGTGATCATGTTAAATGTTTAATTGCTCTTTGCATTTGCTGATGGCACAACATAAGCCCCTGCCGTAAAAGAGATTTGTGCTAAAACTCAAGTGCTTAAGAAATAAGGAAAGGGGTTATATTTTGGGTCAGTTCAATTATCTCTATTTTTTTGGAATTATATATTAATTTTAATATAAGCTGCAGCACAGAAATGCAATTAGCATTCAGACAATGTGAGAAAGTCTTGCCTGAAGTTAACTGATGTGTACGATTCATGCAAGGGATTCAGGGAGGTTAAACAGTGCAGATCACTGCCATAACACAGCTAAGCCAGGTTCTCAGATGGTGTAAATCAGCACCATCAATGGAACTGCTCTGATTTACACCGGATAATTATGTCCCCCCACTGCTGTTTGAGATGGGCTCAAGATGACAGCATTGGGATCATCAGTAGAATACAGACTTTTTCTAAGTTCCAAATTACATTAAAGCCATCCAGGTAGACTGAGAGCTAGAAACCCAAGCAAGCCTTTCATTAGCAGGTATCAAGCTATTCAAAACCAATGTCAGCCACTCCAAATAAGCCTGATTTAAGTAATAAGGAGAAAGCCTTGCCTCCCACTTTCCCATCAGTCCAAGGCAGATGCTTTTATAACCCATTTTGAGTTAAACCACTGCACTCTCTGCCCAGCTTAAAAGGAATGTCGAGCACAGGAGAGCCAAACTACTCTCTGGTGGGACTCATCTCTTTCCAAATTAATGCTTCAGGCAGCAATTGGTAGATATTTTCACTCTTATCATGTATGGCTGCTCACGTCTGAATCTACTGTAACCCCTTAGCAGGGCTGACCTGAGATTTTTGCTGAGTTAAGACCCTTGTCCGGTGAAAAAATGAGCAAACAAACCCCTTTTGTTTCTAGTCTCAAAACTTCCAACCAGTTTGAGTTGGGAAGTTTGCTCAGCGGTTTTGTGAAAGAGTCTTGACTGACAGAACCTGTCTAAACTCAGAGAATTAATGAGGCTGTATTCTGCAATGGGCTGGGAAAGAAAACCAGCCAGAGAGACCCTCGATACGACTGTTAATGCTGCTTTGTTACCGTCCTTTGTTCAGCGCTTGTATAGTACCCAGCAGACAGGGGCTCTGCTGCCTGGTAGAGAGGGGGCCCAGGTGATCCTGAAATGCAATGAATGCATAACAGCTTCAACCAATCCATCTAATTTATTGCCTGCATTTCTCTTGGGCTTGCTTCCCCCTTTATTTTTTCCTCTTACCATGAAGGATAGCCACACATCTTAAAAAAAAAAAAAAAAAAAAAGGGAAAAAAAAGGAAAGAATACACAAGAAATAATGTGTTTTTTTCCTGGATTCACTCTGCTTTTTCCCTTCCTGAACACTGTTCGGGGACTCTTTTACTCAACAAAACAAGGTCAGCTCATCAGCACAAAAGCTGAAAGTTTCACGAGGTCCAAGACTGCTTCCATCTACGGAATTACTTTTTAACACATTCTGAGTTAAAATTATCCCCTCTGAGCCAAATGCAGATTGACAGCCAAACACCAAACAATCACATTTTGTTAATCCATTTACAGAGGTGCAAATGCCTGATCCAACACCGGGTTGCTCTGACACCACAGCAGTGTTGTGGGGTTTTCTCTTTTTTTTTAAAAAAAAAGAAAACCAGATATTTTGGGAGACCCTTGTTACTGTTTAAGGGAGAAGAGAAAAATTCGACGAACCCCTGGGGCTGTGGGATTGCTCACTACCATCTCAAGCCTGTTTTGTTTGTTTATAGTTCAGAATGCAGCTTTTGTGTCAAAAACTGAAGCCTTTAACATTTTCAAAGCCTGTCTTCCTCTTAGCTGTGGTGCACATGTTGATGGAGCAAAACAAGGGCACCCAGAGTTCGGTAGCTCTTATAATTGGACCTAAACTGACTTCAGTCTAAGGTCAATTTGAAAAGAAGGCTTCAGGTGCCATTCAGAAATGACAGGAGAGCATGATGTAAGCCCTTATATTGCAGGAATAATATAGCACTGATGAGTTAGAAATCATTGCTGGAAAGTTGCTCTTGGGATTGTCTTGCTTGCGCATAAGCTATGGGTCTAGATCATTTAGACAGACAGACAGATATGAGTAAGGAGGTGAAATTCCATCCTTGTCACTCAGCGATCCAATTTAACCTGATTTTCTTCTATTTAATTTTGTGTGCCTTACTACAAAGGTGTCCATAACCTCATTATCTAAGCACGGGAAATGTGAAATTGGACTAATCGGTAATAGAGATAAATAGTTATACCATTCAACAGTTGTATACTTATTACTGCACACTTAACCCCCCTTACCTATTCTTCTACTTATGCATGCATCTTTCAGTTTTTAGTGCTGCTGGAAAGGGAAACATTCAAGGCTTAATATTTGTCTGCATTTTTTTTTAAGTGGTCGATACAAACACAGACACACACTCACAGCTCTGCAGCAAACTCAGCCCTCTTGAAAATCGTTCATTGAGCGCCTCTGAAACATCAGTGTGAAGGCATTAGATCACACACGGGATACTCAAAAGCTGTGCCCAATGTTGAAAATTCACTTACCCCATTTGCTTCTGCCTTGTCCTGCATGTAGAAAAGCCACCACCCCATCACCTGACCTTTAGAAAATAACTAGTTCCCACTGTGGTTTGAAAACACCTGTGCTCATGTGTGGGCTATTTCTTTTGAGGAGAAATAGCAGGGCTGGGAAAAAAGGGGGAAGGTATATGACATGGCCCTTTTGCAAACTAACAGGTGACTTGGTTGACATCAGGGTTAGAGTGGTGGAGCTGAGAATGGTGCCTATTGTCCTGCCTCCCAAACAGAAGAACAAATTGCCAGCTTCCACTTTGTCTATCCTTAAGGAAGAAAAGGCTTAAAGGGATCTGATGCCCACCCACTGTCCCAAGGACTCAGGGGTTGAGTTAATCCCATCACACTAACAGAACATAAGAATGTGTTGAGAGTACTTACCACATTTCTTGAAATTGAAGAAAGTTCCTGTGGTTATTAGTGGCACCTAATGATATTTGCATAGATTAACAGACTTTAATGCAATCATGAATGCTACAATCCCGGGGAAAATAATGAAGAAATCCATTATGAGGTAATAAAGTAACTAAGTCAATACAGTAATAATTTGATCCCATATTAGTAATAATTTCATCTCCTGCTGCAAGGCAATTTTAATGCACCTACCATTTCTGGACAGTTTTATAAATATCACCTTTGTTTGAGATAATTAATTAGCAAAATCAAAAAAAATATATTGCTGGTATTTTATACGATAAATTAGTCATTAGGTTTAAACTGGCAGGCTGTAATAAAACTTATTAAGATAAATGTGCTGGGATTCTTAACACTTCAGAGAAGCTGTTCTCCTCTGTCTTAAGGTTCTTCTGGTGCAAAGCTATTATCGCTGCTGGGTGGTTTCTCGTATGTTAAAATCCAGCTATGAAAATCATGTTTATAACCCCGACTTCCTTAGCAATAGGAGCTGAATGCATTAGCCCATACCTGCCCAGTGGACGAGACTAAGGTGAGGGTGAGTTGCTGAGGGCCCTATTATCTCGCTTCCCATCGTCAGTCAGAACTCAGAGCCTCCTGCAAGACTGAACTGAACCAACTTCACTTCAGAGGAACTCAGGTCCAGGTCATCCTGCTGATATAGGGGAGCATTTTGCATTCAGGGGCAGGGGAGGGGGAGAACATTAATCATTAGGGGGTGGTTACCAATTCTAGTTTTCTGCTTCTGCTCTTATTTTGTTATTACTGAATAATTTTTTGCTTTCTAGAAGTGCCTGGAAATCACAACGGACCTCAGCAACATGTGACAAAATGGCCACTGGAGCCAAAAGCTACTACACTTTACAGTGACCACCGATTCCAGCCCTCTGAAATATTCCCTCCATGTGGCTGGGGCTCTGAGAAAGGCTTTGCTGTGTGTGTGTGGAGCTATCCCAGCCAGGTGGCACAGGCTGGCTGAGACTGTCAGAACTGGATGGGGACCAGCTTCTTGCAAGGAGCGCAACTCTTGCCATCTAAGAGCTGGTCTTGGCTCCCTGGAAGACTGTGCTGTGTGGCCAAAGCAAAGATTGCCATTCTGGGCTTCATGACACCACTATCCAGGAACAGGGGTATTAAATCATTAGATCGCCTTTTCAAAGGACATCATGTGGGTCTTGCTTAGACATCCCCTGAGCCAGTTTGCTGTCATCTTCCCAAGACATTACAATTTCACACTCTGGCCAAACTCGGCCCTTTCCCCACAGTTCCCCATTTAGCTGAGGTTTTCCAAATCCATGTCACTTTGCATTTGGAATGGTAGTAAATGACACAAATTGATGATCCATCAGACTCCAGTCTTCTGTATGGGCCAATTCTCAATGCAAAATAGGAATGTCCCCAAAACCTCATTCTCATTTATAAAAAAACTCAAGAGAGAGTTCAACATTTAGCTGGGAGCAGGCCATGAGTGCTGCTGGAATCTACTATTAAGCCAATATTATAGCCAAGTAAACAGTCAAAAGACAGAGAAAGTGGCAAAACCCAAGTTGCTCCCCCCATTCAGAAAACCACCTCTAATGTGATATCATTAGGGCAGCACAATACATTGCAGAGCTAAGAAACTCTACTGTAGAAATGCTCCCTTTCCTAATATACTAGGGGCATCACTCTTGAAATAAAATGATAGAATCAATACTTCATCATACTCGTTTAGCTTCTTTGGGGAGAACAAATGTTTTTTCCCACCAAGTAATAATGCCTTCACTTTAGGGATACTTTGTCATTAATGTACAAAGTACTTTATGTACAAGTTTGGTTTAGGAATCCCATAAGCTCTGGAGCGCTGGAGGCTGGAAGAACAACTGGGACAAAAATCATCCTACGGGCACTTTATTCTGATAGTTTTTCTTAAGCATGTTTTACTGGCCAATATCAGGGAAGGCTATTGGACTACATGAACCTTCAATATGACTCAGAATGGCAGTTATTATGTAATCATATCACATCCTGGTGCCAACTGGCATGGGCCATTGCATTCAGTCAGTAGGCTGTATGCCTTGCTTTCAATGAGACCTTATTAGACTTGAATTTCCATTCCTGATATCGGGTATGTTAATTGGAAAGCTGTTTAAAAGTGTTGTGACATGAAGAGGACTGCAAGTCTAGGCAAGGCCTCAGAGATTATTCTATTTGCTGCTATGTCAATCCCACTGTGCTCTCTGTTCTATCATGTCTGGTTTGGTGCTTTTGAATACACATCATTTGCTCTGACTACTCAGAGGGGAAGGCATGGTTTTTCAGGACCAGCTTTTTAGGTGTAGGTTTCCTCAAAGTGGTCTAAGACTCCTGATTATTCATTGAAGCTATTCGTTTGGCTGATCTCTGTTGTGCCTGCTGTGTGATGGATGCACGTGACACAAGTTCTTCTCAATGTTTGTGACCTACAAGTGATCTGGCGCCTCCAAAATGATGTTTCAGTGATGTCTATTGGGTGGATTATCTGTTGGCTATTACACTTCTCGCCCCTGCATGAACTGAGCTATGGAAACACAGAATAAAAGGGGACCATTTTTGAATTACCACATGAAACCACTGAACTATTAGGGAGAATTGTGTCTTATTGGTAGCCCCATCCCATCCTTCTCACTAAGGCCTCCTGGCTACACAGGATGAGGTGACAAAGTCCTAGGGGGTCTACCCCATTTGGTCAAGTTATAAAAGCTCCCACACAGTTGGTCATTTTGGGCTTAGCTAGTTCATGAAAGTTTTTGGAAGCCTTGCTGCTCAGACCTATTTTGCACCAGGGATCCTCAGCTCCATGGTCATACTCGGCACCATTAAATCAGACGACCTCAGGGGTGAGGGTAGGGAGGAAAAGGCCTAGGCATAATCCCTTCAACATCTCCTGCTGAAAAGGGGCTTTAACAGCAAGCATCTCACAACTGCCATTCCCACAATCGTTCCCCTTGTCGATACGATGACCTTTCAGAGGCGGAAGCTCCTTTTTATTACTCTGTGCACTGGGGTAAACCAGGCCACGCTGTGTTATCTACCCAATTTATCAACACTATTTACAGCAGGTCCATTCCACTGTCTGGCTTAACTCAGTGCCCAGAGACCCGGCATTGAGAGAGGAGGCGGCTGCTGAAGAGAAAGAAATGTCAATTCCAGCCTAGTCCCCTAAAGTGAAATAAAAGAAACAAAGTAAATAAGGAAGGAGAAGTAAATACAGTATCTCCAGGGTGATTACGTCTATCTAGTCCAATACAGGCGAGCATGAAACCAATAGAAACACCATCTTATCCTCTTAGTTATCACCACACACAGAATGTCATCTCTTGGTGGCCTAAAAAGAAAGAAGCATGCCACATCCATCTTTAATGAATATGACATATCTCTCACCCGCTTGTATTTCAGCAACCCTAAATTGCTGAAAAATAAGATAGGAGAGTCTGTTCTCCCTGTTTGCCCTGAATCATGAGAATGGATTAAAATGATTTTTGTTCTGCTTTGTTTTTTGGGGATTACTTTGGATAATTTTGTTTTCTTTCTGCTGTTCTGTGCTTTAAGGGTTCAGATTTGCCAGCCATTCTCCACAGCTCTGTGATCAAGATGTAATCTTTTCCTTTTTTTGAATGAAAGAAAATCAGGCTGTTATATGCACAAATGCTTGTAAAGGCTGCGGGTAATTGGAAAACAGTATCATGAGACTCACTGTGAAATCACAAGGGTGGCAGTCTGCTCCCTCCATCACACTCAAGTCATTTGAGCCTTGGGCCTACCTTTCTAGCAGGTTCAAATTCAGTGAAGTGGCAAAACAGACCATACCCCCTCCCCTGTGGTACCGCCGTCTGGTCTGTATGATGCTTTGAGCCATGTGATGAAGGGGATGCTGCTCTGATACTTCACAACATGTCTCAGCAGGTCGCTCTTAACATGATGTCCTCCTGCCATATGATCTGTACTCCCCTCTGCCTTCAACAAGGGTCATGCCATGACCATCCATATATTCTTCAAATGAGTTAGTAATTCATTATATATTTCTCTGTCTTACTCCCTTGACCCTCGAATGATATCAGTCCTTGATAGATACACTAACTCAAGATTAAACAGGTAGCCATCAATATCTTGGATTTTGTCTTGTATTGTTTAGACCGGTATTGAACCATCACATGGATGGTCCATGGGGACTGTGACAAACAAAATAATTTATTTGTTTCTCTACAGCTGAAATATGGCCCCCACAAACCCCACAGCTGTGATGTATCACAATGTCTAGGCATAGTCAGAAATCCAACTCAACCATGTCCTCACAGATTTACAAATCAATCAGAGCAAAATCAGGAGACCTGGTGGAGGCTGCTTTCTTAAATCATATTTGAAATGTGAAATTAAGAGACTAGCAAGAACAAAACATGAAAAAAAAGATCTGTGTATAAAGAATAATTCAGACAGGTTTCACTGAAATTAAGGGCTCTGTTCAGGTTTCCTATTATAATTACACTTCATTGCTGCCTCTCTCTGATGGCTGCCTAGGAACCAGCCTTTGACAGCCCTCCCTCTAAAGCAGGCTCTCTAGTTTATTGCTCTCTTGGAGTTGGGAGCCATACCTGTCTACTCCAGGCACCTAAACCCGATGTCTGGCTGAGGCCCTAAAGAAACAGTCTGCTTGCACATGCCTTCAAGTCGGAGCTTCATTCTAGCCACTGTGGACTTTGGCTATGAAGCTGATACAGCAGATGACAGGAAAGGAGAAGACAGTAGAGATCAAGGCCACATTCCTGTTCATTCTTGTAAGTACTTCACCAGGGGAGAAGAGACCCAGGTCAGGATGATAAGAGGAGAGTTCCTTTACACCGCACTAGGCTTGCTCAGAGTGTGGCTGTTGACCACCTCAGGTTCCCCATAGCAGGAGCAACAAGCCCTGCGTGCATCCAAAGGCAAAACAGAAAGCATTTAACAAGATTAGCTTGTACCAATTCCAGAACAACCATCCCTCCTGTAATTCCCTTTGTAACTCCCTCCTTATTTACCCTGGCGAGCAGAATGCAGCCCATCACTGGTGATGAGCTGTTCCAGTCTCTCTATCATTCAGCTTTTGGTAGCTGCTGCCTAAGAGTCTCATGGTCCTTTGGACACTGCCAATGTTGTAAGATACCTTTAGCACTCCTATCTGATTGGCAGTGAAGTGTAACACCAGTAGCACTGAACTTTCTGCAGTGTCTGTTAAAGATAAGGGGGGGAAAATACTTGAATAATTTATGTAGTTAGTTTAATTTAAATAATTTATATGCTAAGCATTGCAAACAGAGCTGGAGTTGATAATGAGTCTGAGAAGCACATTTTGAACTCAGTTGCAGATTCTACTGCATTGTAATTCTTGCAGGATACAGGATTTCCTAGCAGTATAAAGGCCGGGGAGTGTAAACAAGGTAGTTGCTTGAAGAAGAGTCTGTACAGACTCCTTCTTTACCAATTACCACCACATCATCTTATGTTCTCTACAGCTTGTTCAGTTTGAACCTCCTGAAATTATCAAGAGCTGCATACGTTTCCCCTAGTCGCAGAGAGAAGCCTGGCTCCATTGTTTGACAAATAACAGTTTGTAACTGGTGTAATCTGTAATCAGGAATCAATTAAAGAGATATCAACAGGAAAGGAAAGATAAGGGAAAACCAGGAGAAAATCAATGAACAACATAAGGGAACTGATCATTCAAAGGGTCTTTCTTAAGCCACTGGGTCCTCCCAGAGGACTTTTTGTGGCATATCCCATAGGCTTTGTCTTTTCTTTTTCAGCTGTTTTTTGGCCATTTTACATGAGGAAGCCCTTCTCTTTAGCAGTGGGGAAAAAGGAAAAAAAAAAAAAAAATCCAAGCCCCCACCCTCCAGGTTCATTGAGTGGCCACTGCCTTTTACACTTATAATGCAAGGGAAATACATCTGAGAAGTTGTTTAGAGCTAAAGAAAATTGATGCTAAACTTTGTGAATTCTTGCATGAATTCACAGCGAATATCTCCAGGAACACTTTAGAGGATGTACATATCCTCCTCAGGGATGCAAGCACCAAAGAGATGACTAGCACATACCTCATGAAAAATAATTTCCCACAAATCTTTACACATTTTAAGAACCATCTTTGTCATAGTAGACCAGTTATTTGCTACTGGCTTCTTTTATCATTTTTTTTTTTTTCTGTTTGAATTTCTAACATCCTTAAAAACATACTTACTGGTTTCAAGGAAACCACTAGAACAGCAGTAATGAATCCATATACCAAGTCCAGCAACTGTTTTGAGTGTCAGGATATTTTGTGTTGATCCATGATTCCTCCCAGAGTTCTGCTGTTATGTGTGCAAATCACAGCTTTCAGTTAAAAAATAAATACCTTTCCAGACACGAATTGCTGTGAACAAAAAAAGGTTGAAAATGTGAACTAAGTCCTGAGCCCTGAAGACTTGAAAACCACAAGAGAAGTAAAAAGAAGCCACAAATTTAACCACTGAAAGAGAAAAAAATTAATGATTTTTAAGCTCATCAGTGGTATGATTTTTAGGGGGTTTTATTAATCACTTTTGAACATCTGCAGGTTGGCACAGTTGTGAAACTGTGAAAGGCTTTGGAGCTTTTTATTGTAAAATACCACGATTTGTATCATTTCCTCTTGTCACTTGTAAGATAGTTAGGAAATTCACATGCCCAGTGAAAAAAATACTGACAGTGGAGCACAGAACTTGTTTCAGGGGCTTTCCAGGATCCCAAGGGGCTCAAAGACAAAAGCTTAATGTGAGGAAGTCCAGAGGTTACCCTCCTCCCTAGACTGCCAAGGAAAACAAAGGGAGCCCAGGCTCTCTTTGTGCCCCACACGTGGACTTGGGAAAGGTCATACAAGTACAGAAGACATGGTTGTGAGAATAGCTACCTCAGATGAAGGACCTAATTGCATTCCTAAAAGTAGGAAAGGTTTTGGGAAGCTGGGGTTATCATCTCTGGGACAAGGCTTTGCTAACTGGCTAAGATGTGCATCTTCTTGTATCTCAGTAGATACTTGGCTTAGGCAAAGCAAAGTTAAGCAGATAAGCTCCTGCAGTCCACACCTAATCTTTCTCACTGAACCCCCTACCCTTTGCTTGAAAAAGCATGTACTTCAGCATCCGAAGCAATCATTCCACTGCCGCCTGCCACTAAGTTTTAGGATCCCACATTTAACAGGAATAGGAAGGCAGAAATTTTGTTTTGGTACAGCCAGCATTTTTCTTTTCTCAACAAAGTGTGGGATATGTGACAAGGAAACCTACTCTTTACTAACCACGAACAAAAGCAGTAAAATGTGTCTGGCTCCCATCTCCTTAGTTCTAGTAGTTCATCTCATACATCAAAAATTGCTCCAATTCCTCCTCGTGCTGAACTAGATGATATCCAGAGATCTCTTCCAACCCCAGCTATTCAGTGATAAACTGAACATCTTTAGAAACTAAGAGGGGAGAGGGAGGACAACCAGGGTCTGGCCATGTTAGATACATTTCATAGCATTTCAGCGTGTAAAAGTGGCTAGAAACAAAACTTATCCAATTGAGTTAATTTCTCCTCCAATTTGTCAGCAAGCATTTTCAAGACAGAGAGTCTGGATTTACACAACTTAGCTTATCCAAGGATGAGATAAAGCCTGGCAAAGAACAGTAGATTTATGTACATTAGCGATAAGTATTTTGGGTTTTGGTCGATGTCTCTGCAGCTGAAATATTGTGGGTATTAAAAGAGACAACAGAATTTGCCGTACTGAGCTGTACGGTGTTGGTCCTTGTCTTCTACCCAGATGGTGTTTACTGCCTTGGAAGATGGTGATCTCCCCATTTCACCCCCATAATTCTCTGGGTCAATTATGCAAAGCTAGACAGAGAGAGCAGGAGAATTATTTTCTGACCCCATGCACCGTCAGTTGAGAGATCCCTTTATCTTTAGCTGGTGGTGCCTTGATACCAACAGGAAATTATTGCCACTGCTGGTAAATAAAGGCGTTTAAAATCCATTACAGCAAGATATGTAATGGGTTTTCTTTCCATCAAGATTTCTTTGTCTTGTTCAAAACGCAAGCAGGGATGAGCCTTCCTCCCAATGGTGGGTGGTAACGGTCAGAGCTCCTTTGACCTCCTTGCATCTGACAGCCCTTTCCCTCTGCTCTTTAGGGAGGGAAAGGTTAAATGTCACCTCTGCCTTTCTTGTTTCCTTTCCTGTTGCTCTCTGAGAAGGAAAGGCCTGAAATTCATATCGGTGACATCAAGCACAAGGTCTGCTGGGCTACCGCACTTTCAAATTAACAAAGCATTCAGGATTCTCTCTCCTCCTCTCTCCCTGTCTCTGGGCTTTTTTCTTTCTCATTCAAAGCTAAGCTGACCAAGCATTCCCTCTGCCTGATTTCCATCTAGGACTGAGCCACCCTGCTCTGCCCTCCCAACAGCAGGATCAGCTTTCCCTGTTCCTCACTGATGATGGGACTTCAGCAAAACAGTAGGAAGAGAAGGTGGGGGGGAAGCTGCTCATATGCATCTCTCTCTTAAAAAACCACATGGCAGCACACAAAACACCTCTCTCTTTCTTTTGCAAATCCGTGTTTCCACACATCCTAAAAATGTTTTCCAACTCACCCAGCTCTTTCCCTTCTTGCCTTTCCAATTTCCTTAAAATCCCTTCACAGATTCTTTTTTTCCCCTCACTTGCTCTGAGGGACTAGAGGAATGAGCTTGAGTTCACCAAGTTATACGTTTAATCTTTTTTCTTCATTTTTACTGTATTTACCACCACCGCTAGCACCATCATCACCACCAGTCTGGCTGCTTGATGTTAAAATCTTGGCTGAGCCAGCATGGAGAAGGTAGAAGAGGACAATGCACATCTCAATGTCACCATGGCAGGTGGGGGGCTACCTTTTTTTTACCACTTCTGCCTAATCTTGGAACTAGCAAATGAAAAAGGAATAGAGAAGGAATTAAAAGGAGACATAAAGAAAGGTTCCCCTATAAAGAAGACAGGCATTTAGCTAGGCAGCTGGTGTAATCCACTTCCAATTACTGTTCTTTTGCTAGATTCAAGAACCTCATAGACATGAAATATAGTTCCTTCCCCTCTCCTGAACTAATGCGTTCAGGACCTGTAATTGTGTATGATGTACATCTACAACTGTGTAGCTTCTCTCACTTTGTAAAGAATAGTCATCACTTCCCTTTCCTGGACTATTCCTGCCCACCTTACTGGTGAGATCTAACTCAAAACACTTTGGGGAAAAAAAATCTGTGAAACATCAGCGGTTTTTTTTTTTGAAGACAAAGACTTACATGGGGAGTCTAAATGAAGGAACCTGAATTGCTCAAGTCATTGAGTTTGCTCAAGCCTGAGGACTGCATTCATTATTATTATTATTGCATTTAATTAGTAAGAACATATTATCATAAATTATGCAACAGAAAATAAGTTGTGTTCCCTACCATTAACGTCTCAAAATCTAGTAGACAAGATGCTTTATGGAAAAGCGCTGGTCAAACTAACTGAAAACAAAACCACCACATCAAATACAGCAAACAGGGTTTTCTTGTGTTTTGTTTTTTTTTTTTTTTTCTTCAAAATTATGCACAAAACACTTAATTCTACCTTTCAAGAATATGTTTTAGGTCAAATGTCCCCTTTTCTCTGCTAAACCCACAGATCATTTTCTCCTTTAAATGGGGATAATTTCCTATTGTTTGAAAAAAGATAATTGAAGGACTTATGATGAAAGTGAAATCTTCCCACAATTCAAATAATAGCGCTGAGAGCCGTTTCTTGTGAGAGCAATAGTTTAGCTGTCTCACGTCCCCATCCTTCACAGGGCTGGGCTCCCCTGCCAGGCTACAAATCCCGTGGTGCCCCCCATCCACAGCATTTGCCTGAGGCACTGCGACAGCTCAGGTCTGGCCGCCTGGAAATTGAATTTCAATTTGAGAAAAGTCTAAATGTTCTTCTTCAATCAAAGATGTCAGACTAAAAAGTTTCAGCGTTTCTGGAACTCCTTGTGCCAAGATGGGTTTTGATATTCCGCCTTTTCATTCCAATTCAGGACAAAACCAAATGTTGACAAAACTGTAATTGCTTAAGTCAGCTTTCCTATTTAGGTTCATTTTGTTAGAGCAAGGCAGAAGACTGTGAGGACATTTCTACTTCTGCTTAGTTCATTTAGAAAGTTTTAAAATAAGGTGGAATCAGTTGCCCTCTTAAAAGAATAATAGTGTTTGGTTTAATTAATTTAAGTAAGGCCCTGGTTAAATGGTACAGTTAATCCAGGTATATGGCACCAGCTAAAGGATTACAAAAGCGTCGGGCACATGAAACAAAATGCTGATCTTACATACTGCTGGTTCAAATGTCTTTGATGTTTTTGATGCTTTAACTGTGTTTCAAGAAGTTTCAGATTGAACCTAAAGTTCAGATAGAATCTGGGATTAATGCCCAGTTGTAGAAAATCTATTTTCTATTCCTGTATGTAAAACCAATGTTAAAACTTGAAGTTTGCAGCAATGCTAGCTAGCTCACTGATGTAAATGTGAATGTGTGCTCACACCTGATATGGATAAAGTAACGCTGCAGTGCTTAGTGCACTGTTCCTGTATTAGAGATTTTGGTGCCATACGTAATCAATTGACCTCTGTCATCTGACCTGATATAGCTCTGCCACCCCTGCATGCAAAAAACCCCACGAGAAGCCCAAAAGGTAGGTGGTAACTCATAAGCATTGGTAGCTCGATAACTTTAGAACATATGGCCACACTTCAAACCAGTGCGATTACACTGGTACAAGCCTGTTGCAGATGAAAATTGAGGTTCATTCCTGATTTTAATGCCATGGACAAAAGCAACTACAATATCATATACCTGTGAGACGGCACCAGTAATGTTTAGTCACGTCCAAGTTAAATATAGATTTTCTTAACTGCTAACCCTGACCAACCCTATTGTGATCTGAACACAGTCAGCTTTTGACATATCATAAAGAAATAAAGATGCCATACTTCATAACCTGCAAATGGTTACACAGGGACAGACTGCGGATCCATGTTAGCACATCCCATCTTTGACAAAGGCCAGCAGTGGATGTGTGGGAAAGCTCTGTGAGAGTAGGTACTGATACTGCCTGAGGATGTCTTCCTTGCCTTGAAACTTAATTGATAGATTTGTTGACAAGGTGCATGACGCAGAATACCATCGTCATGCACTTTCTTACAGGGAGACTGCCGAAGTGAAACTATCACCCTTCTACCAGTGATGGACTTTGCAACGCTCATTCGGTGACTGACAGTCTGTCATTGGGCTTTCACATTGCAGCAAGGGAAGAAAAGGCATTTCAAAACATGTTTATGAGACAACAGAAATCAGCAAGGGATACTCAAGGGCAAACATAGCACCTGAAACTACTTGTAATTCACATTTTGTTCCTGAGGAGGTAGTGTGTGTTGGCAGTGTCCCTTTAACTGCATTGACACTGCAGAGCCGGCAGCAGCAACAGATTCTCCCTGCCCGTAACCAAGTCGGTGGCGATTCAAAGACACACCGGACTACGGCGAATGCAAGCAATGCCGCTTTCAGTGCCTTTACTGAAATAGCTCACTCTTTAATAATATTCTTTTTCAGTTTCCTGTTTCTCAGGGCACTCTGTAACTGGACTTTGTCTGGTCTCACCACAGCCCTCACAACAACTAACCCATTTCCATGCGGAGGAATGAAAGCAGCAAGAGATCAAATGCCTGTCCTGAATGCACCTGAGATCCAACAGCAGCAGGTGTACGCTTCAGGGATAACATGGGCTTGAATGACAGACACATCCTTTTCTTTAACCGTTTAAGAATAACCCTATGTATAATTTAAATAATTCTGCCATGCATTATCATCGCTTAGTTGATCCTCACATATCTAACCTGATCCTGACATGCTAACTAAACAAGTAACACGGGCAATAACACAAATAATGTCTTTTAAAACCAATCTAGGAATTAAACAGTTGAAGCAAGGCCTCGTTGTATGGATGATTACACTGAGGCAGAGTGAATCAGCTAGGAGCTGCCTGAACTGTCCAAAAGCTCAGCTGACCTGTGGTCTCAATCAAAACTCCTCAGCGATTCTTTTAAATACCTAAAGTTGGTGAGGTTAATATGCACTTAGAGTTATACTTCTGACTCACATGGAGAAACTAGCTCATGTTCCCCAATTGCAACAAAAACCAGGGCAGTCAACATAGATCTTCCCATTTACTCCAGTGATTTTGGACGATGCTCAGCAAGAACAGAAGTGACCTTTGCAGAACGGCACAAAGTGACTGCCTAAAGGTTCTCCTTTCGCACCTCACTGAAGGTAATTCTCGATTTTGTGTAACATGTATCCTCTGCTTTTTGCAGACCACCACTGAAATCACCTGAACCCACACACAGAGAAGAAGACATCCAGAAAGTGCCACCTCCAGTCTGCTGTTCAGCGTGGGGAATGACAAAGCAAGGCACTTTCCTGTCCTCAACCCAAGGGTAGATAAGCGCTGAACCCTAGTAAAGGGATCTCTTCTGATCCAGGATGAGCATTAAGATGGAGAGTTTCGCAATGTGTTAGCACCGAGGAAATTTTAGGGCAATTTACTTATCTGTGGAGACTTTGGGCAATTCCTCCTTAGAAATGCCAAGAACTGTTTAGCTTCACTACCTCTCAAAATATTTGTTAAAGAAAACAACGGAGACTGTAATGGAGAAGTGAGAAATGGCCATGAGCCATGTGCTGACCGCGTACTGGCCATGAGCTGGAATCTAAAGGAGGTCGTGCTCTATTTGGCAGACCTTTACCCTCTGGCCTGCAGAACCCAAATGCACCACAGACTGACAAAGCTAACTCTACCTACAGGTAACAGTGACAGTCGACCTGAACCTGCTTTCCTAGGGCCCCAGTCACGGGCACTCTGGGTGCTGAGCAGCTGGGCTATGTTTGCAGGAACAGTCGTCCACCCTTCTGAGACCAAAACAGCTGCCCTCGTGAAGACAGTTATGATGTTCGAGAGCACCTTCACCAGGGCACACCTATCAGGATGGCCAAACAACCATGTGGCATGGTCCTCAGTGGAGAAGGGGACCTTCTGGACATGGTGATGGAGGAAGATGTTAACCCCAAATTAAATTGTAGCAGTTACAACAAGGGCCAAACTTCCTTCCACTTCCTGTTGAAATGCAGAATGGTTTGTGAGCAGTGTATTACTTTCAGTAGGAAAATCAGTTTTCTGATTACATATAAGAAAAAAAATCTGAAACAAACAAACAAACAAAAAACCCAGGGAGGCAGTGGGGAAAGAAAGGGGCAGAGGGGTCCAAGTGTGATGGTAAAATATGTATCTCTCTCCCTAGACACATAAACACCCAACCCTATCTTCTGAACCAAAATCCTGATGTTGGAAGGCATGCAGGCTCAGAGGAAAATAACTGTAATTTGTGTGAAGAAGGCATTTGCAGCAATTCATTATAATTCCTTGCTTGCTGTCACCCGTCTCTAAAGTCACTGGCAATGCAGTACTTGTGTGAAGTTATTAAGGCCAAACTCTCTTTAGATTCATGGCAAGTGCCGAATGACAAGGCGAGAGCCCAGGCAGTGATAAAGTGAAGTGACATGCCATACCCCCTTCCTCTCCCCCACCCCATCACCACCATGCCAAGGATGAAAACACCGTGGATTTTGCAAATGAGAGCCACCTCTCCTCTCCCTGCCCTGTGCTGGGCTCTGCCTGACACACACACATCTCCTTGAAACATGCACCCAGAGGAGGGGGCAGGAGGGAGTGGAAAAAAGCAAAGGAAAATGTGCTTTTCCTCACAAAGATCACACAGATTTCTCTCACAGGTTCCCAGACAGATGGCACGCATGTGAGATACAGAGATAGGCAGGCTGGGCAGAGGAGAGATCCAGGTGAGAACTTTTCAGCTATCTGAGATAAAGACACCTCTTAAAGAAATTATATATCTGTATATATAAATCAATTGCTAACTTATCTATATCTAGGTTTATCCCTCTATCTGTGTTTTGCTGTTCATTTCAGTAACCCCCAAGTCTAGACAGAGGCAAGGTGAATCTCTTACAGCTGTACAGACTTCCAGCAAATAAAATGTGTAAGTAAATGGTGATCACTCTAGAGATCAGGGCTCCTTTCAAACTGCATTTCTCTGTCCCCTCCTGTTTTTTCTTGCATCCTTGGCCTCTATGCTTTTTTCCTTCCTCTCCCTGTCCCTTCTTTTCCTAAGCTGGGCAGAAAAATCAGCTTAAAGGATAATACTGCTCAGCTTTCAGTAGGCTAACATAGCCAGCCCACAGGGAAGAGAAAACCTCAAACCCAACCAGAACGATGAAAACAAGCGGGTTATTAAAGGTCCTCCTAAAGCGACAGCTAAACTCGTGTTTGCAGATACTCACAGGCTGTTGCTCAGCAGTGAGGATCTCTGGTTCAAATCCAAGTGCTTGCCAACAGCAGGGTTGCAGTGGGAAAAAAATCCTCTCCTCTCTCCTAGCCCCTTTCTCTGGAAAAGCCATATGCTATTTTAGCAGTGTAGGGATGCTCATAGGATGCAAGTATATTCTGTCAGAAGCCAAAGAGGAATCACCTTGCCCAAAAGTTTTCTACAAGTTAAATTAACCTGCAGTCAGCTTCTGCCCATGTTAGGTTTAAAACTGCAGTAAAACCTGTATTGCCCAAACTTCAAATAGGTGAGCAAGGCCATTACGAGGCATCTGATGGGACTAGATATTTAACCACAGTTCGCTGTGTGCTCGCACACTGGGTCATGTCCATCCCTTAAGTTAGCCTTCACACTGTGGTACTGATGACCCAGCTCACCTCCCTTTAGGCTGGGGAGAACATGTAGACCTTTTGAAGTATGTCTGAAAATTCAACACATTCAAAATCTTGGAAAAGCAGGCTTGCAGTCTTCTGTAATCAGTGCCTGCAGCCAGGGAAAGGTCTATCAGCAGCCACCCCTCACTGCTCTCCCAGGAGGAAACACCAGTGCTGTTGACTTTTCTGATCTCAGCATGGGGAGAGAGGTTTTGCCCCTCAAATACCTGAGGCTTTCAGATGAAGTCACTCTCTTGACAGAACCAGATAAGCCCGTGGGGCAGGGATGCTCCATGACAAGAAAGGAGAGGGGCCCTGACTGCCCAAGGGAGAAGGACACTCTTACTCCACTGAATGCAACAGGAGTTGGGTCCTGAAATGTATTGGGGAACCCAGGAGTGAGTTAACTCTGAGCAAAGATTTAAGGCTAGGGCACAACATAAATGCACCCACTTGTTTAAATTAAAATTGCCCATAACCCTTTTATTTCCTTGCATCTGATTCTTCCCTGGCAGATGACAAGAAATTGCTGGTCGTTTGCGTTTTTTTTCTTGCAGTGAAAAGCCACAATCAATCACGCTTTCTTCTGACCCTGCAGTTACAGGGAAACAGAATGACTCCGGGCTATATTTTCAGACTCCACAGGTTGCTCTGACTCTGTATTTGGTGCCCCCTCCTCCCTCTCTGCCTCCGTGTTATAAAAGATCAGGACTCTCTTTTATAAAATAGTTCTGGCATTTCTATTATCACACATGCCTGAGAACAGGGATGCGATTGCACTGAATAGTGTGAAAAAAGGAAAGGAAAGGGGGGGAAAAAAGAAGAAAAATCAAAGCACAGCCGAGTTGATTATTTAAAGAGCTGGGTGAAATTTGCCATCCTTTTAAGGCATCCTGGGCTCTGGAATATCACTGTGTCACTTAATGTTTGCAGTTAAGTATTTACAGATCTGTTTCCATGGCAACCGATTCTTCAAAGTTACTTTTACAATTCTGTTTTCTAAAATGTGTTTCTTTGGTTGATTGCACAGGGATATTTGGAAAGCAGCCAGGTCTAAATCATGATTTTTTTCCCATTAAGGAGAGGTCCTTTCTAATCATGTTTAGTTAGTTCTTTGATGGCTTTATCTTGATTCGAAAATGTATTTTGTTTTTTGTTAGCGGGTGGGAAAGGGAAGGGGGGAGAACATGAACAAGCATCATGGGGCTTTAGTAAAAAAAAAAGGTGTTGGAAATTAGGAATGTGAAATAACCTTGTCTGAGTTGATTTTATTTATCCTTTCATTGTTTAGAAGAGTAGGCCTTTAACCACAACAAAATAAATAAATAAATGCCCCACTGACAGTCTGAATGCATTTCAAGGCCACAGGAGAAGATGACTCACTTATTAATTAGTCAGGGAGATGATGGACACTGGAAACAGTGCAGAAACTGAGACAAGCGGATCCAAAATGTGCAAGAGTTGGTTGCCCCCAGCTGTACCAAGACACCTGCATGGGGCTGGTGAAGGTTGGCCCCACCGGTAAGGAGACACGTCATGAAGCAGTAGCGGGGAAACAGTCATGAGCTCTGCCACAGCTTCCTTTGCAACTGTGGAAAAGTAATTTGAAATGTGTCTTTGTGAAGACGTGAAGAACCTGTGCAAGTGTCCTGAGCCCACCGACCTAAGCTCTTCCTATCACTGCAGCACCATCTCCCCATCCCTCCAGCTGGCCCCCAGTCCATCCCAAGCACACAAAAGGGAGCACAAGAGCTTAATCTAGAAAGCAACACGTCAGGAGCCATATGTGGGATAGATGGGGAAGGGATGTACGTGTTTCCCTGTCATAAAGTATTGTCCCTACTTGAAGTCAGAGATAAATTTAAGCTTGTCAGGATGTCTGAGAAAGGAGTGTGCTCAGCAGTGATTTAGGAACGTTGTAAACTTTGGGCACGTGTTGGAGGGAAAATCAGCTCAGATGTGCTTGTAAACCTCATCACAAGCAAGGAGTCAGTGCTCAAGAAGCCACCTCCCAGGTAAAGGTGTCCCTGGTGATGAATAACTTCAAATAGGGGAAAGGAAAAGTATTGAGTTATTTGGCTGGACCCACTGGTTGGGGTACCTGAAGGTGAGCCTTGAATAATCATTAATAACTCACTCTTGCTTTCCACCACGCTAGAACAGGGTTGTATATCTCAAGGGAAAGGATAGAACCAGAAGACAGAGTATTACAGAGTAATCAGAGTACCACAGAGCATTAACTAGAAAAGATTGGTGGGGTATCTGGCATTGATAAAATAGATTACATATGGACTGATAATTACAATAAGATGACGAGGGATGGGGAGAGGGATAGCCTGATCCGTATTTTCCTGTGCTTTGTGTGAGACAACATCAGATGTTCAAATCAAGGAATGAGGAGTCAGGACTCCTGGGTTTTCTTTCTAGCTCTGCCACTAATTAAATATGTGACCATTCAGACATTCTGTGTGTCCACTAACCTAAACTTCTAGGATTGTTGTCAGGCTCAGTTAATTACTGTCTGCAAAGAGCTTAGAAACCTACACAAGAAAGATACTAGACAGGTACCCTGGTTTTAATGTTAAAGTTCAAAATATTGTAATTGGAGAGCTGAAAAGGGGTGTGGATCTGAAACTGAAGCAACAGATTTACAGGAAAGCTTATAAAGTGAAGAAAAACTAAGGAAAAAAAATAACTTGAAGAATAAAGAAAGGACTCCTAGGCAGGTGACGGGCAAGGCGAATTTTGGCTGACTGAGATAATAAGCCACCCTTTTGAAACTTTTTCACTCTTTCCTCTTGCTGCAGAAATGCTCCATTAACTCTCAGGAAGATGATTTACCATTTGCCCTTTATAGACAAAGCTGAAATAGTAGGAACATCATAGCAAAACATATGACCCAGCTTTTGGCACACCCTGTGGCTCCAAACCTTTAATGCACAACACAGAGTCTTGGAATCTGAAGGGAGATGATAAAGAGACACTGCCGTCCTACGATGTTTATTAAATGGACAACAGCTACTAAGAGGACCAGGAGAAGTTGCAGGGGGCAGATTCCTTACTCACGGGGAATGGAGGGACTTGATTTCTCCTGATTTATTTACCCTTCAGTCTATTGGGTGAAAAGAAATCTTCATGATGCATGACCTTGAGGACAAAGAAGCAACAAGGGATGGGCACAGTCACCTCAAAGCAAACTCAGAAAGGAAGGTAAAAGAAGAGGAAAAGAAAAGTTAAACATAATAACAATGGAGTTTGGCAGTGACCTGATATATTATTAATTTTGATTGGCTGGTGGGGTTTCATAGCCTCATAAAATGGGATCCAAATCACAAAAACAACAGGTAATAATAACTGCTCTTACCACCTCCTCTTTCTCTCCCCAGTCATTTGTTGGCTGATCCAGCTGAGTGGCCCGTGAGTAAATGGTTGCTGTATGAAAAGAGAATGCTCTAACCAGCTCTGGGTAACCAGCTCTTGAGCCTCCAGACTCAAGATCACAGTTGGAGAAGGAACAGATACAGATTTTCAAAGATACAGATTTTCAGCTGCTGGAAACTAGCCCTTCCCTCCTAAAGGCAGCAGAGGCACTGGATATGTCTGCATGGCTAAATAAAACAGTGTTAGGGACCGTTCTCCAGCCCTGAGGCCGACTGACATAGGCTGACCACACTCACAGTAAACAGCTGTGTTATTTTGTGTGGGCTCTGCTCAGAGTAACGGGAGAGAAACCCCATATAACAGACCAGGGTTTTCTAAGCCTGAAAATGAGGGGACGTGCTAATGCCATGAGTGCGGCATAAGGATGTACCGGCACCCATGAGCACGCAAAGCCTGCTGGAAACATAGCGGAGGACAGAGTAGGGTGGAAGAGGACAAACCTGGTAGAAATGAATTCACACTACTTTTGGGAATGGTCCTTGGCATGATGTATGCTCTCATCTAGGGATCAGTGAGCAGTTTGAAAAACTGCCAAAGGATATGCTAACGGTTCAGTAGTGTGGGAAACTGTAGGGCAGGGCTCATGCCAACATCCTGGACTGATTTACTTACAGGTAGAGATATAGGCATTGTTGCCCGTAAAGACAGCAACCTGTTGGCTTTCAGTGCTGCAGTTGCTCTTTCCTTTACACTCTGTTGAGAAACCCAACCCCAAAAGATGTTAAGATGTAGGTTTTCTGGAACGGTCTTTAACATTGTATATTATTATTTCTTTAGGATACAAGTAAGGATTTTTCTTCTTCTTTATATGGGAAATATGTCAGAGAGGAGTCAAGACAAACTAAGTTTTCTCTCATAAGCCATACTCTATAGCACATTCATTAATGTTACGCAGACATCTTGGAAAGAAACTTTTCTAAGCCAGCAACTGTTTAAGACTTTCATGTACAGTGTAATAAGTCTTTGTCCAGTCCTTCTGGAATGAAACAAGCTGACTTCACTAATAGTGTATTGAGTTCTCGCATCTCTATTATAAATAATTTTAGTTGCAGACATTTAATTAATGTTATAAATATACTATTTATGATGTGCTTTGGGAAATGACTAGTTCTCTCCGTATGCATGATGTTGGTTTATTGTTTTACTTTGCCTTGCAGCAGTGGCCAGGTGCCTTGCAGGTTCCCGAGCAATCACAGCCTGCGCTATGGGGGCTCTGCCTTCATATTCCTTCTCTGGGGAGACGGGAGCTTACCATCCTCCTGGAGTCTTTAGGCATCTAACTTAAATGCAAATGGGAGCATCTGGAGTGAGGAGCATACAGATGAGATACATCTAAGGATTAAGTGCCTAAGAGTTAGATGCCTATCCTTGTCACTTAGCCTCCCTGTATAGTCAGGGGAGAGAAACAACAATCTGGATACCTGCCTAGGACTGGCTGGGTGATCCACACTCTTTGCCTGCCCATTTTTCTCTACTGGCCCTAAAAGAAAACCAGCTCAGACTTCTTCCCCTGACTTCTAAATGCTAAAAATAAAGGAGATGAATCCCACCCCTATATAATGAATAGAGACACACAAGGGCCTCCAGGTTTCACAGGATTTACTTCAGATAGCTACAGCTAGACAGCATTAACACTTCCCTCTGTGCTCAGGTTCTGATCCATCCCTGTGGCTGTTTCCATCTTAGAAATGTGCTGTCAGGCCTGGATTTCCAAAAAGAAGCCAGAGGACTGAGAAACTTTGATGAGATGAAAGTGCTCATCTGTACCAGGCCCCAATGAAAAGCCTAGACTGCGTTTTCAGAATAATGCCATTCATGGAGTGGTAGGATTGCCTCCAACAGTGCTTTTGTTGTAAGAAAAAAAGTTTGTTGGCCACTTTGACTAAGTTCTCATCATGCTTTATGCAGTGACTTCCATCAGAGGATCTGAAACCTCTTACACAACTCACTCCAGAAGAGCTCAAAACTCATACAATGTTTGACGTTGTCATGACTTGGGGTTTTCTTTTTTTGATTGAGTAAACTGAGGCACATTAAGTTATCAGGCAACAAGGAGCGCACAATGAGCCAGTAACTCATCTGACAAAATATAAAGTTACATAGATGATCCTGTGCTTAAAGCACCCTCCAAGAATTGAAAAAGAATGAAATACCCGTTATAAACCAGAATATTTCAATTGATCTAATCACACCCCTAGTTCCCCTCAAAATGCATGAAAAGGCTCATTTTGTCTTGACTAAGTAAATGTGCATGAGTAGTTTTATGGGTTTTATTCTCTGACCATGCAGTACCTTGCACACTGGACTCTCAGTTCCAGTGAGGATCAGCTGATGCTACTGTTGTTGCCATTAACTGGAACAGCAAATTTGTAATAAGGAATCCCTTTCCAGGACTAAAAGTATGAGCCTGTGGTCAGTGCAAGTGTCCTTGATATCAGTGGAAGCTTTATACATGTACAGAGTGTATCAGTGTTCCTTCTATTTGTGGAAGCTGTTCTGATGTATTGCTGGCGCCTGTAAGCTTCAACAGACGCAACATGCGCATGCACACACGTACTCACTCACACACACACACACACACAAGATAGAGTCTTCTGCCACTTTCTATCTGGCAACATATTAATCTTGTGTTTCGCATTCTCTAAAAGCTTCACCATTATAACATAATTACTGCTGAAATTGACCTTTAAAATATATTCCAAATTCCAAATGTCTTTAAACCCCTCAGCGAGCACCATTTTTCAATTTCACATATTGTTTTCTTTTTTAGGAGAGGCGGGACAAAAGATGGGAAAGAGGATTAACAAATGAATATCAGCATGTAGCATATGCATGTAGTGATAAAACAAAATCTTGCAAAAATTTGCATGGGCATTTTTAATATCCAGTCTTCAAGTAGTTATGATTTCCCTTAAGGTGAATGAAAATGTAATAAGACTAACCAAAATGTTGCATTTGTGTCTCACCCTTCCCTAAAGTAATTCAATCAATCAGTTTAGCTTCACTAATATTCAAATGTATATCTGATACTGGCAATATAAAAGTTCAAGTACTCCTCAGCCTCTAAATACATTTAAACTACCTTTATTAGAACATGCACTTTCCTAAATTTGTATTAGTACCTAAAATTGGTTGTGTTTCTAACTATCCTTAAAGGAAAACATAACCTTGTCTGCAAATGAGACGCTGAACTGTGTGTGGAGGCAGATTTCTGTAGCACAGCATCTAAGACTGAAAATGTGCATATTACAATGCACAGATGAACTTGTGTACGCTCACATTACTGTGCAAATAAGAAAGTATAAAAGCACGTGGTACAATTTCCATCCAGCTGCATCTGCATCCAGCTTCATTCCTTCCACCTCCCTACCCCTGGGAAAGGGAGGGCAGAGAACCTGGAGGAGAGGGGAGGAAACTCCCATCTCCTGCAGGAGCTCTCCACTGCTGCGGTGTGTCCCTGCCCCAGTTTGGGGCATCCAGGGGAAGGACTGCTGACGAAGGGTGCTGTCTCTTTGGCCAGTGAAAAGCTGGCATGGGTTTATTCACATGGTTTCCAGTTTTGGGGTATCCTAGGGAAATCCCAGCTGGAAAAGCTGGTTCATGGACCTCTCACTGTCTTCTCCCACACAGGCAAGTGTACAGTCTGCCCGCAGGGACCACTTATGCATATATGACTGCTCACCTTTGGAAGTATACGCTCAAAGGACTCTTTGCAATCTCACGCTAACAAAGCCCACTTGGGCTCGGGTGGGAGAGATAGGGATAAAAAGTGAGAGGGAACTGTACCCACAGAGGCCCCCAGCCTGTGCAGCACATGCTGCAACTTCAGAGTTTGCTTTGAGCACCCACCGGCGCCGAGTGTCTGAAGCCAAGAGTAGCTCTGGCTTTACACTCAACTTCTCAGGCCCCTTACGGGGTCTCAGCTCCTTCTTATTGGCAGAGGTGCCTGCATCCTCGAGCAAAGCGCTGGGCCTGAACACACCTGGCAGATGAGCCGAGGTATTGCCTGCATGCTCTGCAGACCTTCCCTCAGGTCCAGACCCTTTCCTAACTGACCAAGAGGATGCTGACACCCCAAAGGGAGGACCAGCTCCAACCCTGGGAGGCACATGGGCAACGACAGGGAGGCAATCACACTGCCAAAGCATGGGTTGGGCAGCTCCTTGATGGAAGTAAAGGGGGATAGCCTCACTGAAAACACTGCTTTTGTGTCCATTTACCCCAGCTGAGGATCCAGTCCATTATTTCCAATTAGGTTTGATGGAGGATTAATCCAATCTCAGGTGTCTCAGTTTTCTGCCCCCTGACAGCTCCTTACTGTGCGTGTTGTAACCTGCTGGCCCACCTTACCTTTCCCTTTATGAAAAAATGCCATGCAGAGTCAAGCTGGCTAGAAATGAAGACAAATGAAAATCATCGGAAATCTCTTTAGTGACCATCCAACAGCTTCGCTGAAAGGTAGAAAGTTTTCGCTTTCCCTTGCACACACGTGATTTAGGTTGTGGGGTTTTGTTGTGCATGTCGTACATACACACACACACACACAAACATCTTCTCCTTTGTCCCTTCTACAGGGCAGTGAGATAATGCAAATAAATTGCTCTGCCTACTTTGTGCAAAGGTTTACATATTGTTCTGTTGATAACGTTTTTGGTATGCCTAATAGATGTAAGGGGGAAATATCTGTCTGTATCACTTCTAAAGTTTGTGTATTATCTAACTAGCTCACACTGCTTTAGAGGTTTTAAGCCCTCCATAAGAAGTCTTTTTGCCTCTGAATCTTTTATGTTACACCTAGGTGTCCTCATTATAAGGGCTCTACTATTTGACAAGCAACGCTTGTCTCTACAGTTGGTGATGAACACAGCATGACAGGCAATGTGTGCCTCTGTCCAAGGCACTGAATCACAATAAAATGGTAAATTACTGTCTGTCATAGCTAGAAACTGCAGTGACTAATATCCAATTCCCTATTCTACATAAGATGAGGTGTGGAAGGGGGAGGGTGCACTCGTTTGGTGGTGGTGGGAAAAGCTAGTGTTACATTCCTTTTTATTGAATCCTTGCAATTGAAAATGTACCTGGACACCGAGAAAGAAAGCAAAAGAGGGGTTTTAGCAGGAGGAAAAGGATGAATTACTAGCAAATGGCGTTATCACTAGAATATTTTTAGACAACTCAGAATTTGTTATTGTTTGGGGATCATCAGGATAGAGATATTTGCAAATGGGATTCACTCTTCTCACTCTCTGGCAGAAATACAGAATTCAGTTTTGATTAAAATGCAATAATAATTGTGAGTTGGACTGTGTGTCACTGCTGCTCAGAAAGGCCCCCATTAGAGAAGCCTCTATTTTAAAACAAGCCATTCATCATTGGAGTATAATTTCCAGTAAATATATTGTTTGTTCAACTGTAATGCTAGAGATAATGTTTAAAATTCTCCCCTCATATCTCATTATGAAATAATTGATAGCAACATGGCCATTTCTTTTCATTTGCGAGGCTTTTTTTGTTGTTGTTTTTCTCCCTCTCTTCCTTTAAGGCAACCTCTTGAAACAATCAATATCAGCAGTTTCAAAAGTGTGATACAATAAATAAATCTCTCAGACAATGACAGAGAACATCCTTATTATAATAAATTTACCATAAATAAAACTGTGTGTGATATTCCTAAGAGCCATTTTACATGAATGCCTTCGAATTTTGTGCAAAGAGAGAGAGGAAAAGGGGGGGCGGGGAAGAGAAGAGGACAAAGATGTGTATTTAACAAATTGCTTCATTCTCAAAATATATTAAATTTGGCTTGCTGTATGGTGCATACAAAGTAAACTCCTCCCCCCTTGCAGAAATACACTGTATTGTTTGGAGTTGTTTAATTAATATTGGCCTTGATTATCGTATATGACTTGATTATCTTCATCCTTTTTTAATAAGATACATTGCTACAGCAGAGTTTGTAACTTATCTATTGTCTTACAAAACACTTTTGGAGCCTTTCTTTTGAAATATTTCAATAAACCAAAATCAATAAGGACCAGCTGCTTTTGCCACTGAGGTCCAGCTTTGAAGTGACCCAGCAAGAACATACCAAATGGTTTAAATATAAAAACATGTCGGAAATGTAGTTTATATCCTGCTTGGTACAGTACAAAAATTCCTATTTTGCAGTAATTTCCTCTCATTTCATATGCTACAATCCGGCATATCATGTAAGTTTGAATTTTCAGAGAAAATTTCTCCTCTCCATCTCCTCCCCATCCCTGCTGGCTTTCAGTAAAACTGGGGCTCCATTGAGAATTTGGCACCCAGCTTTCTCAAGCCTAAAGCATACGCTTTAATTTAAGTATGTGCGTAAGAGACTTGTTGAAGTGGAATCAAGCATATTGTTAACCTTACGGAGATATTTTCTTTGACTTTGAACAGAGATGTTTCAGGTGTCTGCACAAAAGACCAGAAGAAGGAAGGGCAGATTTTTATGCAAGACTTGCAATCTGTTAAGATTTGATATTGGTACTGGGACACTGTGGTGTAGAGGTGGTAAAATACAGGCAGACATGGAGAAAATGGGCTCCTCTGAAATTTTGGATTGCTTAGATTGAAATATTTCTTCTTTGCTGGAAGTCTTATGGTTTCCTACTGACTTGTTCTGGTGTTATCTGAACTTCAGAACTATATTGTTTAGGGAAAAAAGAAGAAATAGTACCTACTAAGTGATATATGTTTTGTAATTAATAGTAATACTTGCACTCAGATGTCACTTTTCATCTCCAAAGCACTTTACATAATTAACTAATTCATCTTCACCATCTCTGCATGAGATGGAGCTTTTCACTGAGGCAGCACAGAAGCTCATGCATTCAGGACCGACATTGTTCATACAGCAATCCGGCTACCCAGGTGGGACCACTTTTGGGGTGAAAAACAACTGACCTGTCCTAAGGACAGGGCTGCCTTAGGACATTGTGCATAGATATGGGCTAAAGGAGTATTCACTTTAAAAATGTTGGCATGCGGTTCCCCAATACTCACCCCAAAGCTCTGCGTACCCATGTGGAGAGGGATGCTGTGCAGAGCCTGTTCTAGTGACTCCCTTCTCCAGGCCTGTCCCTGTATCCTGGTGACTCCCTGGCCCTCTGGGAACTCAGGGGGCACTGGGTTGCCAGCCTCATCAGTGTCTCCACGCTTATAGGACCTACATATCCATTCAGAGCCATCCTCTGCCTTCAGTGGGAGCCAATGGACACAAGGTGCTGCTTGGTCCAGGTCTGTTGGCAGAACCCGCATGTGAGGAAACCTCCTGTAAAATCTGCCTTTCCTCCTGTTTAGATGGGCACCAGCATTTCTAAGCAAATCACAGCAGTGACAAAGGGCACGCTGTGGACTTGGCTAGAGGCTCCTTGCTCAGCAATTATATTTGCTGACATGATTATGTTATTTTCTTCTATTTTTTTTTCCCTATGGGATGACAGAACTTTTGAATCAGGACCCAATTCAAAGCACCTTGAAGTCTGCTTTTCTGCCCTTTTTTCAATGGTCTGGTTGTATCTATGCGTCAAATACAGATACCTCCACTCTCTCTGCAAACAACTTGGGAGAACAGTTTTAATCCTGCCAAAAGCCCAGACATGCAATGATGACTTCAATGGCACAGGTCCTGACCCCGCACTAGAGGGTAATCTCTTAACAGGCACCTCCCAGTGCCAAGCTCTGGGGAATAAACAGAGCAAACCAGTAGAAACTAGTTTGAGGGGACAACACAGAGCAGAAAGCCCATGCAGGCACCCTGCTGCTTTCTCCTTCTTCCCCATTGATGTAGAAAGCTCAGAGAGAAACGACTTTTGTCACAGGCTCCCTAGCGTGGCACCAAAAATGAGGCTGCACAATCTTCCCGCGGGTTTAGGCATGTGCTCTGCTGAATGTGGGAAGTGATTAGCTTTTTTCTTGGTGCGTGGCCGTTCACACGTGCATGGGAGGGGCTCTCTGCCAGAAGGAGATTTGTCAGAACTTGCAATGAAAGTCAAATCCTGCAATTAGAGGGAGCGGCTGTACTTAAAAGAGAGATGTAGAACATCCCAGCGCACGCTTGGATTTATCATATTGAAAGAACATAGTCCTCTTTCTACGCAGTTGCAGTTTTTGATAAACGGCCTACATTAGGACACCTCAAAGGTGCACTGCATCATTAATTACCAGGGTATACGCTGAAGAGGAAGTTAATAAAACTTGTCCCTTGCATGGAAGTGAGAAATCTTACTACCTGATGATTCCTGATGGAAGATGTTTCTGAAGCCACATGTGCAACCTTGTACAGGTAATAATAGCAAAACACTCAGGGGAGTCTTTTATTTTTGAGGATGTCATTTTTCTTTTTGATTTATAGGATACTAATGGCTTTTCTCTTTTTTTTTTTTTGAGCCAAGAGCCATGGTAGAAATCAACTGATGACGCTCAGATTCAGAGAGAAAAACAGAAAAGAAAAGAAAACGGAACAGAATAAAATGGGACAAATACGAGTCTCTCTGGGAGGAATGCCAGCCGCTAGCTTCGCTATTATTATATTGGAGAATCTTATAAAACTCTAGCCATTAATAATGGGCTGCTGCCAGATATTGATAATTTATTCAAATTGTAGGTCTGGATTTGAGGGAGCAGATGTTCCTCATGCAGACACTTTCAGAAAATGAATTCCAAAGAAACAAAATAACGTTTGGTGCTATCAGTAGAGAGGAAAGGCAGCATTTTAGTGTGCAGTCAACATCTGGACTGCCTTCTATTTTTATTGCCTCTCTCACCCCTGGTTCTCTCCTACCCATCCACCCTTGCCACTGGATGATTCTGTTGCTCTTCTTCTTTAATGTCAAATAAATAAACAAATAAATACTCTGTTTAGTCTCCTGCTTGTGTTAGAATATATCACGAATGATTTCACTAGGAGTAATGGGACCTGACCAACTTCGAAGCACTTTGAGCTGGAGCAAAGCCTCCAAACAAGCTACCTATTAGGAAGAGTAGCAATTAATTTTGATCCAAAACAAATTCCTTTAAGCATTTCAATGTTTTGAGGCTGCTCTACCCAATATGGGGCTTAGTTTTACCCTCTAGCAAATTCACAGATGTTCTCTCTCTCTCTCTCTCTCTCTCTGCCTTGCTAGGCTGAAGGAAGACTGGGTATTCATAACCCCAAAATCTCACTGGCGCAGATGCTACAAATTGAAGCAAGCTGTTCTATCATCTTCTCCAGTTGTTGGCCGCTCCGTTTGAAACCATCCTAGACATGGTGCAACAGAATGTGCTGTGTGTCCAAAAACTGTTAAACATATTTCCTTGGGCACAGTGACAACTGTTGATGGACACTAAACTTCAATGCTTGCTACCAGTGGTCCTATTCTCTCCAAAAAAGAAGCCAACTTCGAGGACTAAATCCAGAGGTCGTAGCGAGATCATGTTGATCAGATCTTACCCCTGGGAGGTCACTTTGCTTTCTACAGATCTGTGTAGTTCTGCACTGCTTGGAAAGGTAGGTAGGTCCAAGACTGCCAAGGGAGCTAAGATGGTGGTCTAATTTTCAGCACTTTACAAATGACTGTACAGACTTACATTCCCAACCAGTCCCATTTCACAATCCCATCCATTTCCACCTAATCTCATGCAATAACTTGTCTTCCAACCAGTCGCACATTGCCATCTGTCTCTTCTCCTGACTGATCCCAAGTTGCCATCTGCCCCTGGCCAAACTTTTTTAGATACACCCCCATTTGGAGAGGTACATAAACGATGACACTCAGGAGTGTCAGTCCTTCAGACTGTCTGGTCCAAGCCTCTGGCTGACACCCGGCTTTCACAGCATGCAGAGACTGAGGGACACCCTCTTGACCCCCTCCCCCCCACCAACTCACACACGCAGCCTCCCCCTTTGCAGTAAGTGCTACAAAAGATTGTTTGCAAACAAAGGGAACCAAAGATGGATTAGTCCAAGGATCTACACAACAGGACGTGGGAAGTACCAGAGAAGGGAAAGAATAGTCACAAGCAATTTGTTTGCAAAGAGTGTGGGTCACTGCACACACTGAATAATCCTAAGACTAGTTAAGAGTCCCTCTGTTTGCTCCCCACTGCCCTGTTGCCCATTGTCTGTACTGACAGGCATCCAGGGAAGGCTCTTGCACGATAGGAGGCTAAAAGTGATTGTGTTTAATTTCCCCTCAAAGCTTGAAGTATGGCTTTCGAGACCTCTTCATGAAGAATTCCCACTGCTTCTGAGGCTGTCTTGTTTGGAGGTCTGTTCCCTTTGAGGGAGAAACAGAGCATAGCTGTCACAACATTCCTCTGGGGCAAATTGTCTCCCTTTTGTCTTCCCTGTGTTTAGGAGAGAGCAAAACCCTCCAAGTTTCACTCTGACAGTGACAGCACTTCACAGTTGGATAGTAGAAGGGGAACGGAGTCGTTAGCTTACTTTCCATCCTTTGCAATGCTGCCTTGGCCTCCAATGCTGCACCGCCCATGCATGACGTGGAAAAAAGTGGAAGGATCAGGGTGTAAAAGTGCCTCTTAATTTTTCCTGTGCCCAGTTACCAGCTGCCACTAACTTTGCAAACTTTATTGACTGCTGCTATGTTTGGTGCTAAGTATCTTCAGACTTCATTCCAAGTAATGGGAAAAAAACCTGAGGGGCAATCAGCTAGTTCCATGATGAATGAAGCCCATGTCACTCAGAGAAAATGAATATTTCTTTGCAATAATGACCAGATGGTAGCAAGACTCAGATCCAAATTAAAACATGCATGATAAATGCCAAGAAAACACAGAAAGACAAAAACCCAACCTGGAGTGAAATCTCTCTATAAATCTTTCCCCCCCTACAACACAGGCACTTCTAATGGGAATTAAATTATTAAGAGATGTTGCAAGGAGAATACAAATGTGAGAGTCTTCCTCCTTCTTGGAACTTTTTGAAAGAGTATTTCAGCACAGCCAGCTGGCTTTTCTTCTCCATATGAGACAGCACTGGGCTGAATGGGATCTTTTCATGTAGAAGCACAGGCAAAATACTAATCCAGAAAATAAATTATACATTGGACTTGGCATAGAACTAGAATATATTTTGCCTCCTGCAGAGTTGGCCTATGGAACTCCTTGCTGCAAGAAATTACTGCAGCTGAAGGTCTTTAAGGACTTAGAAAGGGGTAGTATTTGCAGATAATAATACCATTCAAAATTATATTAAACAGAACAAATGCGGATAGTGGTTTTACAATATCTTAGTTCCAGGTGGATGCTAAAAACAAATTAATGGTGTTAGAAAGAAATGCTCTTATGAAAAATGTAGAGGCCACAATTTTTCTGATGCTTTTTCATGAGGTATGTGATATTTGAAAGTGCTATGATCACAACAAAGGACAACAAGGACTGCTGGAGCGGATCTAACATGGCATTTGCAGGGATATTTGAAGGAAGTCTGTGTTTTGGCATCCTCCCGGATGGCTGCTGGGTGAGCCAAACCTAGCCCTTCACTGTCCAACCAAGCAATACCCTCAGAAATCTTATTTTTAACTGTCTGTTTCTGATCCTTCATGATCCCTTTTATGTCCCCTTCCTTCTATTTGCAAATCTCACGGTGATACAAAAAGGATGGTCTCTCCAGGGGCTGGCTGGCTCCTCCCTCTCAGCACTGACACCTTTCCCCAGCACTAAGTTAATGCGAAATATTAAATTACAGAGGCACACGCACACTTTGGAAAGAAACATGGTGTTTGATCCCCCCAAACTGCCAAGCTCTACTTAAAACTGATAACAAATGTTCTTCCCCAGCAAGATGTGATTAGCTTTTATACCTGTGCAGATTGTACAAACACACAGGAGGGAGCTTTTAAATATCATTGATTTGCCTATTTGAAATTATTAATTTCAAATTCGGCTGGAACAACCTTTGCTAAATTACACTGTGCCAGTGGGAGTTAGAGGACCCACAAGTCTAAACTTAACTTAAGAATGGGAGGGGGGAGGGCTAACGAAGAAGAAAAAAAACCTGAAACAACTAAAAGTCCATTTAAACTCAGTAGGTTTCCAGTTAATTACATTTTCACACCTATCCCAGTAGTTACAGATGTATTTATAATGTATGCCTACCTCGGTGGTTACTGAATACTGCATTCTCCACGGACTCTATGAGCCAGGATTTCTTTCCTACATCTAAAAGACCTTCCGTTTCAACTGCAGTCACAACCGAATACTGTCTGGGTTCAATTATAATGGCTCAAACTAATTTCCTTCCCTCACCATTTCTCCCCTTCTTTCTCTCTCTCTTGTATCCTATATAAAGGGAACAACTGGATATCATGAGTGGACACATCACTGATATCTGGAGAAACTTGTTTGAGGATGCACCCATCATTTGGCTGTGCAGTGGAACAGATCCAAGCGACTACTCATCACAGCATTCCCACCCCATCCTCATCATATCCTATCTCTCTTGGATACTGATACACTAATTCATCCGCTCCACAGCTCCTTCCCAGAATGGGAATGCACCCCTTGTCTCTCTAAAGGATTTCTCCTCCTTAAGCCCCTGTGAGGTAGGACTCCGTGATCTGCTCTCCATGTTTAACGTCCCACAAGAGGGGCCACGACTGAGATTCAGCCCCTCATCACCAAGTCACAACTGGTGTCCAGCGGCTCTGTGGAGTGAAACAGGCTCCTCCAGAACTCAATTGCCCTGTCTTGGTTTTTAGGAGGAGATGAATTACCATTTGGAATTACCTTTTCCTCTCTGCTGGCTATAAAGGGAGCCATAGGTGACTAGCTCAGCCACAAATAAACTTTCATGATACCTAAATTAAACCAGATGAACCCCATCGTAAGAGACTTGCCAGGGTCATTTGAGGAGACAGAGAGAAGGACTGAATATGAGTACACCTCAGGGAGTGAAACCAGTGTTACTGAGCCCACTCTGTATCTGTGAAGGGTTCCTGCACCTTTAGGATGGAGGAACAAGAAGTGGAGACAGAGAGTTAGCTCTGCAAATCCCCTCCACTCCACTATCTCTTCCTGTGGAATGACCAACTTTTTTTGAGCTTGTCCCCTCAGGCCAGAAGTCCCCAACTCTTCTGAGGAGCACTGGAGAAGAGCCCCATTGTTGCATTCCTTAGCCTGTATGCATTTGGCCTCTCTAAATATCCTGTGTATTCACCTGGAGCCATACAAACAACAACTTCCCACTGGAGTAAGAGGCTCTGAATGACAGTGTCAGCTCTGAAACACCAAAGGCTTGCAGCACAGTCAAAGGTTTCCCAAGGGCTCTGTAGAAGCAGCTCCCACAAAAACTACGGCCATCACAGACTGCAGCCATCTTTCTGTTGTAGAACTAGGCACGCTTCCTCGGCTTGCCTTCTCTACTGCACATCTCAAGTGAGGACACTCAGACAGACTTCAGAAAAAAAACCAACAAACCCAAAGTGATCATGTACATAAATTTGACCCCCTGAGAAGAAAATGACGGAAGAGGCTGCACTGGAGAGAAACTGGTCATATCGTTTAATGCATGATTGGAAGGCACTCTACTACACTGGTGCTGAGCATGGGATGAAAACCTATCTGGAACAGAACAGCACTCAAGAGATTATTCACAGCCACAGCATAAACAGTGAAAATTTACTGGAGTATATAGACCACCCAAGTGTGCAGCTAAATGAGCTTCATAGTAATGGAATTGCCATATCCCCCTGAATTGTACCTCAGTAAGGTTACCCTGCTGTTTCAAAAGCAAATTCAGACTAGATGGTAGGAGCCCAGATGATTAGAACACAAGCCATAGGGAGAAGATAAACCATCTAAGTTGATAAGGATAGCGTGGACTGCTCTGACAGAGCGAAAACAGTGGGAGCATTCAAGAAGACAAACAGGTTGTGGAAATACGGCAATATTACAGCAAGGTTGCAGAAACACTCACCTGAAGCGATATCGTGCTATCTGAAAAACCAACCTGTGATTGCTGTAAAAGGCAGCTATTCATCTGGTGTCAATCAGCATAGCTCCATTGATGTCAGCCTCTTTTCTCGGTAGTGTAATGTGCTGTTTCTTTGCTAATATAATGCAATATAATTTCACACTTTTTTAAACTTCAATGGAGTTACACAGACTTCCACCAAGTGAGGGTTTGGTTGACAATCTTATTATGATGCACATTCAGAAGAAGGCTGAGTTAAGCTTACAGAGGCATCCTTAACCTCCTTTCCTAACATCTGAGTGCTCAACTACAGAGCCACAGCATTACTGTAGTGTGGTTTCCTCCCAAAACACATCAGCCCCTTCTAACCACTTCCATTTACAGACCTCTCCCTGCATGTCTTGAAGAGCCTTAGGAATGCAACCGAATGCAGCCTCCTTACCCAACTACCACAGCTGATCTGCAGGTGGCAAAACTGATGCAATAAGATGTTGGCTGGTTCACAGAGGTCACACAGGTTGCCTCTTTTTCTTACTGGTTTTTCACTTTCTCCCTCATTACACTTTTATCAGCAGCAGTCAGCATAAAGCCATAGTGTGCTGGTTTTGGCTGGGATAGAGTTAATGTCCTTCACAGTAGCTAGTATGGGGCTATGTTTTGGATTTGTGCTGAAAACGATGTTGATAACACAGGGATATTTTAGTTACCGCTGAGCAGTGCTTACACAGAGTCAAGGCCTTTTCTGCTCCTCACCCCACCCCACCAGCGAGTAGGCTGGGGGTGCACAAGAAGCTGGGAGGGGACACAGCTGGGACAGCTGACCCCAACTGACTAAAGGGATATTCCATGCCATATGACATCATGCTCAGCATATAAAGCTGGGGGAAGAAGAAGGAAGGGGGGGACATTTGGAGTGATGGCGTTTGTCTTCCCAAATAACTGTTACGCGTGATGGAGCCCTGCTTTCCTGGAGATGGATGAACACCTGCCTACCGATGGGAAGTGGTGAATGAATTCCTTGTTTTGTTTTGCTTTTATGCGTGGCTTTTGCTTTACCTGTTAAACCGTCTTTATCTCAACCCATAAGTTTTCTCATTTTTATCCTTCTGATTCTCTCCCCCACCCCACCGCAGGGGAGTGAGCGAGCGGCTGTGTGGGGCTTAGTTGCCGGCTGGGGTTAAACCACGACACATAGCCAGCAGCTTATTGTTCCTCGGGGTAGTTCTAGACTCTGGGGAAGGTCAAAACATCATGGTCGTCTTGTTGTCGAAGGAGGGAGCTTGGGCTCAGGCATTATGCTCTGGTTGTCCCTATTGTTTTGCTACTAGTGTACAGGCTGGCACGGTGCTAGCCCTGGCCAACTAGCACTCTCACAGGCAATATTTGGGCAGTTTGGTGGGTACCATAAGCTAGGAATCTTTCCCAGTAGGAAGAATGGATGATGTCATCTGGTTTTAGGGAGAAGAGTATTTCTAGATGTGTGGGCATGAGTTACGCTAGTTCACTTGTCTGCAGAGCAAGAGGAAGTCTGGGGCTAGATCAGAGAGAGCTGCTCAGATATCCCTCTCCTGGCCCTAACATTAGCACAGTGACTTCACCTTTTTCCACCCAGAGCTTGAAGTGAGGCACCTCTACTAAGACACAGGGACAAAGTCCTATGCAGAGTGCTTTGCAAGGGGGAGGAGCCTCTCAATGCTGAGAACATTCTGCTTCTGAGATGCTGGTCAGCTGAGGGTTGATTTTGGTGTTCCCGATGTCAGCTCATAGCTCCTGGGTGCTGAGGCCAAAAGCGGCTGAGCAGGAGGGGCTCTCCCTCGGGGGACAGGGCTCAGCCACTCTCCCTGGCTCTGAATGCTTACTCAGCAAAGGGAGGGAATGGGAGGTGGGGAAAGACAGTGAGGAGGGAAAGCAAAAATAAACCCTACCAAACCAAACAAAAATGTTTTCAGTTCCTGTCAGGAAAAGAAAGATTGGAAATGACATCAAGTCAACACTCATTGATTCTCTTTTGCTATGACCATTATATAGAGCCTTCCAATCCCTTATGTTTTCCTGACTGGCAAACGCTGCCTGAGCACCTTAACCCAGATCTCTGGGCCACCCTCTCCCATCTTATCTTTTTAAATTATTATTATTATTATTATTATTATTATTATTATTATTATTATTATTATTATTATTATTTCTATCCTCATTGCTTTTAAATCACTCTCTATATAACAGTTGTTTTTCACATTAAATAACATCAGATGAGAGCTCGCCATAGTCAGAAGAATGAAACTGTCATCTCTAATTTGCCTGGCAGAAGCCGCGTTGACAGGAAGTTGTCTGTGGTTGTTTAGAAATAAAATAATGCTCTGAGGAGAAGTGCAGAAACTTAATAGGACTTTAAAAACAACAGGAGCCATGGGGACTGCAGATGGTTCCTAGGCCTAAGGACTAAATAAACAATGATTTTATAGGCAAGAATGTAGCCTAGGGGAGATGGCCTCTAAAGAGATGTTCACACATATTGTGTCCAACATCATTAGACTGCCCGGTGGGAGCAAACGTTCGGCAGTTAAAGACATTTTGAAAAGGAAAAATCAGCCTCAAAAGATTCTTTAAATGAACAGGAGGTGGAAGAGCAAACTGTCTGAAGAACTCCGCGCAGCTAAATGACTCACCAAACATCTGTCTCAGGGACCAATAATTTGAAACTGATTGACTTACTGGGTGTAAAATATATAGATAAATGTAGAGGGGAAAAAAAAAAACCAAACCATCCAAAAGGGAAGGTGGGATTTGCTGCAGGAAAACAAGAGGTGGGGCTGGGTGAGGAAGAGAGATCGGGAGGGGGAGATTCATAAATAAGTAGCGATAAAGGCAGCGGGGATGAGCTCTTTCAAAGGTCCGGAGCACAGCTCACATTCTCTGTCTCTCTCTCTCTGAGGTTTCATTTAAGCCTGGCACATCTGAGTGCAGAGATTAAAAAAAAAAAAAGGAGACAACCTGATATTCACTGATTGAAAAAGCAAACACAGGGACCAGCTTCGAAAGGGCTCCAGCACTGCGATTTTGAAAATAAGGGCCTTGGAACACCAAGTGCAATCTTCTACCCAGGGCTGCTAAACCTTTTCTGCCAAACCATTTACATTTATAAGGCCTTCAATCATGTGGGTTTTTTTTTCCCTTTCCCCCCTTCCCGCCCCCCACCCCACCTCCTCTCTCCCTCTCCTTTCTGCAGAGTGCTCATTTCAGACTCGCTCCTTTGTTACACCTGTTTGCAAGTGGGTATTTTGCAGTTAACTTCAGCTGGCCTCTTCATATTTATGGCTTTCAAGTCAGGCAGAAGGTGGGGTGAGGGGGAGAACCGAGCTTGGCTTTTTTGTAAAGAGGTGTGGTAAATTTTGCGTCTAGAATTTTTTGGCTGGAGGGTTTGCTACAAAGAAAGGAATGTTGATGTTGCAGCTGCTGCTGGAGAGACCTCTTTGTGCTGTGGATCAAGAATCATAGAATCATTAAGGCTGGAAAAGACCTCTAAGATAATTGAGTCCAAAAGAAGAATGGTGAAATCCCTATTGTGCTAAAGCCAAATCCTTATTTTTGTATCTTGATAACTGTATATATAGAGCTGTTAGATTTCAAGTATTTTCCTACACTAATTACCTGGGAATAAGCTTACATTTCTAGAATAACTTTTTTTTTAATAACTGGAGAGATCAGAATTTTTCCCTTGGCAGCAATGTCAAAATACAACACTTTGACAATTTTCTGAGATTTCTCTCCGCATTTTTTTTTTCCAGGTGAAAGACACTGTTTTCAATGATCTGGCATTTCGTAATAAACTTAGCAACAAAAGAAGCCATCCAAGCCAAACAAAATACAATTTAGTGGAAAATTCCGGACCCTCTCACCAGACAAGTGCTGCTTGTGTTATCCAATCTTACTTTTTAGCCTTCCTCTGGAGTTGGCAGTTTAATTGATATGAACCAGGTTGACCTGTTTTTTGCTCATTTGAGGGTACTTGGATCATATTCTGTGTCCCTTGAAGCAGTAGAAAAATAGCCCCAGTGCTCTTGAAACTAACAGGATGCTCATCACCTTGGGTTTGTAAGACGAACACCAGATAAAGAGAATCAATAATCTATCTCAGAGCAGCAAAAACATCAGAGCAAGCCCTTCCACACAACCCTCAAAGGCTCACAGTGAGTCACCATCAGCAAATGCGGATCTTGTTTATGCCTCTCACGCTATCAGGATAACACGCTAGAAATAACACCACTATTTAGATCTCGCGTAGCGTTTGTAGGTGGGAAATAAACCTCCCAAAGCTCTTGGCAAAGGCGGTTGAAGCATCACTGTCCCCATTTTGAAGACTGAGCAAAAGCAGGACCCTCAAGAAGGGTCTGGGAGTCAAGCTGGAGACTCCTAATAAGCAGCTTACTGCCCCACCACCGGCCCATGGGCCCCTCTGCTGCCCATATCACCAAAGGCATCGGTGGGGAAACAGCTTTGGCTGCAGGCACTCAGGGTGGACAGCCATTTCCAACGCTCACTTTTGAAAGCACCTGACTTGATTCCACAAATTTTCTGTTCCCAGGAGCCAGCTTTAGCTGTGCATTGACAGAAAGGGTGATTCCTAACACCGAAGGTCCAAAACATTTCTAGAGAGGGAGCAAATGGGTGCTCCTGGTTCGAATGGTCGTTGAGGAGTAAGCTTGCTTCTGCCCCTACCGCTCAGTCGCCATCTCTGCATGAGACCTTAATCTACTCTCCTACGTCAATGTTTTCAAATGTGGGTCCCTGAAATTAAATGCCTGAATACTTATTCAGACATCAAAATAGTTGGCCTTCGTCTCAAAGTTGCTAAGCAACCATTGCTCGTGCAGGAGCCAATAGGATCTACAAACACACAGCGGTACCATCTCCAACAAGCAGGTCACTCCCCTGGTCCCTAAATGCTGAAGAAGGTTGCTGCATTTAAGCACCTGAAGATGAACTTTCTGGACTTAATTTCTTCGTGCCTCAGTGTTCCCTTCTATGAAATGGTTATTGCACCAAACATGGGGATCTCTCCTGCAGCGTGTCTGCAAAACACCTCAGACTGCTTGGGTGAAAGAAATTGCAAGCAGGAAAGGGGTAAAGCAGGGGACCAAAGCAGATAAAAGCAAGTGAAAGCCCTGACACACAACAATGTGGCATTGGGGCGGTGCACGGCATAAGCAGCTTTCATTTTCCTGTGGCTGTGCTGTGTAATTAAATCCTCATATTAATAAATGACACCTCACAGACAAAGCCCAGCTAACTTCATATGCTCATGCAAAGTCCTATAATAGGCATTTGGAAAGCCACGGGAGGGGGCTGGGGTGGGGAGGTGGGGACTTGCAGGCAGTTATGAAGTTCAAAGAGACTCCGGAAAAACATCTTGTGTAAGGACGGACAGCCTGGTCCTGGGGTCTGGCTAACAGTCAGGTTTATTTCTTTACTGAAAGAGTGGTCAGGCCTTGGAACAGGCTGCCCAGGGAAGTGGTGGAGTCACCATCCCTGGAGGTATTTAAAAGACGTGTAGATGAGGCCCTTAGGGACATGGTGTAGTGGGCATGGTGGTGTTGGGTTGACGGTTGGACACGATGATCTTAGAGGTCTTTTCCAACCAGTATGATTCTATGATTCTATGATTCTATGATTCTATTTGCAGCTGGGCAGGCAGACCGGCTGGCAGACCAACAGAAATGCAATGTGGGAGGACAGGTTGTGTGTGAGGAGGGGAGCATGGCCCCTAGCCTGCTGCTGTGGCATGTATCAGGTCAAGGCGAGGGCTGTGCAAACATGAATGCATTCGTCTGGCACCCTGAGTACCTGACTCGGGATCAAAGAGGTCCTGGTCTACTACAGCGACCAGAAATTGTCCCTGTCATTGAAGCTTGGTAATTCATATTCTTATACTGTTACAATGGCCCATGGGGTGTATTTTTGTCTACACTAGCTCGTATTCTCCTAAACAGTCCCCTGGATGGTTAGGGAATTAAGATAGGCCAAAGTCCATCCTCAATGTGCAGTGTGGATATGAACATGCTGTTTTGGAAGCTAAGAAACTTTGATAACACAAGGTGCTCCATGTTGGTTGGCCTCAGTGATTGAGAGAGGTCCCAACAACATTCACTTTAACAGTCACCAGAAAATAAAAAATCTGGACATCTTTCATCTAATCCAATCTCTTGAATACCCCAGACTGGAGTATTTCACCCATCAGCTTCTGTGTGCAACTTGTTTGAACCAGAGCCTCTCCTTAGAGTAACATTCAACAGCAAATTTTGTCCATGGTTTCTTCTGTCCCGCCACACTGCTTTCATAGGTATTGGTCAAGTGAGTCTCACAAAAACACCTGTCAGGTCATCTCCTGTCTTTATAAGAATTTCATAGGGTTAGGAGAGGGAAAATGCCCCACGATTCAGATCAGCTGGAACTTCAGCAGAACCAGGAGCAATGATGAGATGTAGGGATGCATAGTCTGCTCCACAGCACATCTCTGGTGGGTGAAACTCAGTCCTGCGTGGATGAGGAGGGTGGTGTCTGGTATGAAGTGGTAGGTAGGGAAACAGTAGACAGTGTAGTGCACCATGGTCAGTAGCAGGTAAGAAGAGAAAGCTTTGTGGTAAGAAGTGAAAGGAGGTGAGGGACATTATTATGGATACTATTACGGCTGTGCCCAAAGAAAAATCACAACACTTGGAAATTGGTCCATCCCAGATAGTCCTGGCCATTTCAGTGGAATTCTTCTTTCCTTGCTCATCCAGAATTTTTTCCCAAACTCAGAAATTCCTTCCTTGTTATTACCACTTTCTGTCTGCCTTTGCCATGTCTACTTTAGACTGAGTTTAAGAACTGCAGGAATCTCAAACAAATGAATACACCACTATTTCGAAAGCACCAGATATAAAGGACAGACTGGGTTTAGTGGCAATTTGGGGCAAATTCTTACTGTTTGCAAACCCCGAGTCAGGAGTGTGCAGGTACTGTTATGTCTGTAGCTTCAGCTCTCTGGCCTGACCCCACTCCTCCCCTCCCTTCTCTTCTAGAAAATAAATTAAGAGAGATTCTGATGAGCAGGGACAGGAGGAAGCTGTGACATATAAAATGGCAGTCTCTGCCAGGTTGTGCTTGCACAAACAACCCTGTGGTGCTTGTGAGGGGGAAAAACGCGGGAAGAGGGAAAGCAGAATCTATAAGCAGCCTGGCTATTTTCAGGTCCCGTTCCAGGCAAAACTGGTACTAAATTATTTACCAACCAATTGTGTGAAGGAATCAAATCCAGTGGCATCCACATGCGGCACTCATAACCTACTAACTGCATTAACGCAGCTGAGGATTAAGGGAGATTTGAATCAAAGTAATGGGAAAGAAATCATGTGCTGAAGTATTTAGATGTAGTCACTTTTCATGCTGCCCTGATGCCTAGGGACTCATCTTCCCCCTTCCCTGGCAAGTGGCCGCAGCCAGCTACTAACCATCGGTGCTGACAGCTTCCAGCTCAGCCAAGCTTCCATTTTGGAGATGGAATTTGCAGAGATGCAGCTGGGTCCGGGAGAAAAAAAAAAAAAAAAAAAAACACAACAAGAAAACAGACAAAGAGAAGGGAAACCAAAATAAACCCCCAGTGCTTTGGGGACTATCGAATTAGTAGCAGGGGGCTGGCAATGGGAAGGGGAAAGTCTGTTAAGGGTCTCCCAACTTTTCCCAGATGATTCTGCTAACTAACCGACATCTTTTGCTGGATTAGTGCCTGATGGGATGGGGAAACGAATCTGAATAGCAATAAGGCAGAGAGCTGGAGCAGTTAGTCTGTGAATGAACAGCCAACTGCTGTGGTTGTGGAGGCAGACAGTCTCCCCCTTAAATGAGGGAGGAGGAGGAGGGAGAGGATCTTATGCTTTGGGGAAGAATAGGGGGAATTGTTGACTGCCTCTAAGATGCCCTCCTGCCTTTCACCTTTACTAAAGAGCTGCTACACCAAAACAGGCCATAGAGCTGCAAATTTAGTAGTCTACCTCCAGTACTGATAGGCTATACCAGTGTTGCATGGTGAAGGAGACATCCAAGCGTGGGATCTCCCATATCTTTGCTTTCTGCTGCAGAACTCACCTATGCTGAGGAAGAGCTGGATCAGTGAGAACCTGGGCTGGAGCAAGTGCAGCACAACAGCAGCCACAGAGGTGAGGATTTAGGTCAATGCTGAGTTACCTGGTAAATACCCCAGCATGATATTTTTCTTTTTTTTTTTTTATTTAGTGGGCAGGGAGAAGTCCAGACTTTGGGGTCAGGCAACATATTAATGCAGACTCAATGCAGAGGATCCACAAATGGGTGTCAGAGGAGCCTGGCTTTGAGAGTGGGCTTCATCCCATGGACCACCACCCAGACACTGCGTGGAGTGGTGTTTGATGACAGTGGTGGCAGTGAGGAGGGTTATCTCTGCAGAGCCCCTAAACCAAGGACACAATCTGGCACTGCATAGTTAGACTCTGGAAGTCATCATGCACTCAGCTCACACACGGCTCTTGTGTTACAGGGAGAGGGAAACATTGGCAAAGACATCGAGGTGACATCTCTTCTGGGAAAGTTACACTGTGATCTTTTTAAGCTCTTTTTGGACAGCAGCCACTGGAGATGGGCAGGAGAAGGGAGCTCCGGAGAACAGCTTATCTGAAGGACACCAGTCCTGACCATGCAGACCTGCACTCCGGGGCAGCCCAGGGTTGAGGAATAGGAACAGACACCTCTCACTGAGCCATGTTAAATGCAACCTTTGTAAATCTGAGTCTGAAATCTTTATTAATTCCCAATACCCTATGTAATGTGAGTTTTTTGCATGGCAATCAATGACACAGTTGCCAAGAGTAGCCTTTATCTTGCCAGTAAAAGGTGGCAGGATCAGACCTTAATGGTGGCAGAGGAAGGAGCCAAGAAATGCATGCCGGAGTTGAAGGCTACAGAAATAGCAACTAGTCTGGACTTCCCCCAAATCCAATAGTAAATGAAATCCAATTGGACTTTTCATTCATTTCATGTTGCAAATGTTTCTTTGCCTCTCTCTCTCGACAACTCTACAAGACTGATCTATACATATCAACTGAGGCATGGGCAGGAAGGAGAGGGACATGACTTGCTCTGGACAGCTTGGTCTCAGACTGGCGTCTTAACCTCAACCTTGTCTCAGAAAGATGCCAGATGAACTGACTGAAGTCTCGAGAGTTGGTCAGTGTCAGCTGAAAACAGGACTGCCAGTGGGATGAGATAGATGCATTATAGTAACTGGGTGTAGGGAGAGCTGTGAGAGCTGTATACATGTACCTTTACCTAACTATATGCAACACCAGCTATAACAACAGATCTTCCAAACCACCCAACACCCCTCAGCAAATCCTGTTTGAAAACTATAGTCCATTCCTGTCTGTGTGAATGATTAATGCTATGGCCTTGCACATACAGACCAGGGCTCATCAATTTCTTTAAATGGTGATGGCTTTCGAATGCTTCACCTAATTTCAATGAATTTGCAAACCCCATTTCGTTTTACTCGAGTCTGTCTCCCAAGGGTTTACGTTGTGCTGCTTCAAAAATGTGTGCTGCTTTAGATCTGTGCTTTGTAATCGGTTAACCACCTACTTAGCAGTGCTTGCCATTTGGGATTTTGGGTTTTTTAAATAGTCTTAAATCTTATCAAAACATGAGTCCTAAATAAAGTTCCTCTTGCTAGCTACCAGTCATGGAGTCATTATTGGAAAGGGCAGCTGGTGGAGGATAGCAAAGCTGAGCTCAGTGCTGCTATTTGGAATGGACAGCTTTGTACTTTATAATAAGAAAAGTCACTGAGTGTTTAAACTCTGTTTTCCTACATCTCTTAGCATGCATCCTGATCAGAGTTTGACTCTCCTCTAGAGTGAAACAGCTGATTCAAAACCAAATTGACCTTCTTTGGTCAATAGTAATAACAATGAAAAAAAGAAATAACATTCATGGACATCTCCTTAACAAAAGGAAACACTCAGTTTCATGCAGGAGCTGTCACATTCCTTTAAGCCAACAACTTCTGAAGCAGGCTATAAATGAAAAAAAAAACAAAATTAAAGCAGAACAGACTTGTCATATATTTTAACTTCTAATCATTCTATCAAGCTGATTAAATAAACAAAGAAAGTGGAGATTTATTTGACTGAGGGAAGAAGGTGACAGGGAAACTTTGAGTGCATTCAAGGATCAGATAGTCAGGTAGAGAAGGAGGTACAGCTCTAAGATAGTCTTTCCTTTGGACTACCTGGTTCCCAGCTCACCTGTAGCTCATTATTGTGAACAGACACCAAATTTGCAAATGCAACAAGGTTTAACTGGCAGTGTAAATGAACCATCTGCCTCCTACCCTAGTACGATATCACCCTAACAGAGACTGACCCTGGAAAGAAACCCAGGATATAAACCCAGCAAAAAAGGTTCAGATCTGAGTTCTCATTTCAATCTTTTTGCTATTTTTGGCCCAAGTCTAACCATCCTAAACACTGGCACAACTTGGAACAAGATCCTGGAACAACCCTTACTCTTCATTTTATTAAATATCCATCTGCTGTCAGATATCACTCTTTAATTTTGTTTTTACTCCTTGCACTTGAGAGTTACAGTTTGAGTAACAAAGGCTGTACAAAACACAGATGAATCATACAGGCAGGTTAGGGTGAACAGCTCTTGTATTAGTCACAAAAGCCTGAAGAATGAGATGAATTATGTGCATGCCAGTCGTTGGGAGAAGATTCATTAGACCACTGGGCCTTGAGCTTGGTTAAAATCACACCCTTTTAAATCACCCTGGAGAGGTTTTCTGGTGCAGAGGATAACTCACCAGAGAGAGACTGAGAGAGCTGGGGTCTAGGCAGGCTCTGACATGGACAGCAATATGACCTTGGAAAAGTAATTTTCACCTCTGTGCCTTTGTTTCCCCTCTTATCTTCTCTGCATGGCCTGGCAAAATCTGTAGGTCAAGAACTACTGCTTCTTATTCGGTGTAAATACATCACTCAGGACCCTCAAACCACTCGCAGAGGGCACCCGGAGTTGCTACCAGAAGGCGAATGGCGATGCTGAGCCCTCACATGCTCATATGGCAGAGAAACCACAGTACCAAGGCATGTTTCCCATGGGAAAGTATTTCGGAATGACAATGCAGTGAATTGCACTGGTCTTACTCATGAACACCAGGATTTACTTCATCAAGCAAAAGCCAAAACCAGCTGGAGAGAGGGAGAAAGAGGAACTTAGAAGATTTGAATCCTTACCTGCCATATCAAAACCTAAGTTGGCCCAGTAGCTGCAGAAATTTTACACAACTTTCAAGGAGCAACAAATACACAGGCCAGAGGCTGCGTGTACCAGCAAGCAAGACGCAAGGAGCTTATTAAGCGTTAAGTATAAACAAATACAAAAATGAAATTAAAAAGAAAAAAGATCTGAGATCAATACTCTCTCAAATACCTGTCTTATCAAGCCTGGCATGTTGATTGCAGCCCAGCCAAAATGACCTGCTGTGAATGATTCCCAATCCTTTTCTCCTTCATTTTTATTTTTTCACTCCTGCACTCAGATAATCTTTTATTGATATGATACACGTTTGTAAGAACAATGCTGCAGAGGCTGTGGGCTTGCATCATTTCACAGGCAATGTCACGTTCAGGACTTTTGCATCCCGTCTACCAAAAGTACAGAGGGACACAGGCAGGATTTTCAAAGGAGTCTAACCCCAAACCAAATAGATTTAAGTAGGAGTTGGAAAGCCCACGAACGCAATTAGATTCATTGTGCAAAGGCTGTCCGGAAACAGGTAAGAAAGGAGGTTTTGTGCTCAGTAGTGTTAATTTACATCAGTGGACGATCTGGCTCTTTGTTTATTACTTCCATTGTAACAGAGGTAAAACTGAGGCCCAGAGAAACTAAATACAGTAGGAAAAAAAAACCACCATAGCCACCTTGTTGTAACTGAAGGGAATTAGTGAGCATAATTAACCAGTGAGGGTAATTAACTATTGAGAGTAGGGATGTGGCAACCTCTACATTGCTTTGAGACTTTTCAAGGCAATTAGGTATATCTGCCTGAGCCAGAGGCTGTGGGACAAATGCAAGACTCACTAACTGAAATTCTGCACTGTGTGAGAGACCAGGCAGAAGTGTCAAAGGCTACTCCTGGCCTTCAAACCTCCACTGAAGAAGTGCAAAAGTTGAAAGTGCTGTCATTATTTGTACCAGCCCTTTGCTTTATACTCCCAATATGAGAGTCCAGAGCTTATCCATGCAACAGCTCCATCTCCTCTCTGACTAAGGAGTTGCAGCTTCTACGTAGATCTGGAACTTCTGAGTTTTCCATCCAAAGTTTCTTTCTTAAAACAGAAAAAAACCCCAAATAACTCCTCTCTGCTTGCTTCACATTTGACTATCCATCTCAAAGGAATTCACAAAGGAATGTCAAAGAAACATATTTAAATGGCATTATTTGGACACGGTAACCAATCTGATTAAAATTAAATGATTGCATGAACACTTTGCATGTATCCAACAACTCATGGGCCATTACACCCTCTAATTGTATGAGTTTGGCGTGCTGGATGTTATGAGGCAACATCATTGAAAACTCATGGAGCTGAACAAGACAGAACCTGAGATCTGAAATACTTCAGATGCAGAGGATGTTTTGATTTGATTCAAAATCACGTCTATAAGTCAGGTTCAGGGAAAGTCTTGTTCAACCCTTGGTCACGTGGATGAAGGGATATTCAGGCAAAGGTGGCTTTTATGCCCTTGGAGAAGCAGTCCTCAGTCATTAGTGCTGTTTGATTCTAGTTAATGTCTTCCACATCTGCTGCTTGTAAGGGGTCAGAACAAATCTCTCCACTGGCTCTCTCCTCTGTCCCATCTTTGGACCCCATGCCCCAAATCCTCATCATCTAGTCAGTCCCTCATGTAGTCTCGTTTCCCCTCCAACTATCATCCCTTCCTCCTCTTTAACTTCACTATCAACCTGCTTTCCTTCAGCTTGAAACTTTCCTTTAGCTCCTCATCTCTGTCTATGTTTTTTTTATGCAGTCCTCAAAACCTCCCTCAATCTTTTCATATGAGACATTTTTCCTCTTATCTGCAACTGCTCAAGGTTTACTCCAGAGCACATATATGTTGTTAGTTTTTTTTACAAGAGGTTCTGAACCAGCATATGCATTTGGTAGTGCCCACTCTATAAGCACCTCAGCTCATTTAGCAGCACATTACTTGCCAAATGGGATGTGCGGGTTCCCGCATATTATTTACTGTTCTTAAGGGAAGAATCTTGGGCTTGCAGGTCTAACATCTCATTCATAGTTTGCTCAAAGCATGCTGAGAAGGGACAATGGATAAACCAGTTATCCTTTCTCAGAGGTCCAAGCGGAACAGATTTCCCTTTCCTGTCCTTTCCTATCTTTTTAAATCTTTCTATCCTTTTCCATTTAAGGTGACAAAAGGAAGTGAGAGTCCACAAAGGTACCAAAGAAGCTTGGAAAGTTCCCAGGAAAGGACCTCTAAGAAGAGGCTGATAAGGATGGTGGGTGTAGTCTAGGAAACCACCCAAAGTAAAGGCTAAATTTGGCCAAGACATAGAGGGACCAGCCCCAGAAAAGATACCAACTAATTTCTGTAACATCAGTGAATGTTTTTTGTAAGAAAGGCAAACGCAGAGAGCTTGGGATCGCACCTGAATCTATTGTAAGGAGTTATAAATGTCCCTGTCACTGAACAGAGTTAAGATGGGATTAGCAGTTTACATTACCATCGTTGCCCAGTGGACTGGATAAGTTACCCAGGAGCAGGCCAACTTCAAACGAATGTGACAGGGCCCAGAAACACCACCCAGATCTCAAGTGCATGCAGAAAAGGTAGGACATGAGCACCAGCCTTTGAATCACTGCAGCCCAAGATCGTATCATCCTGCAGCTGTCAACCTTCCAAATATAGAAGGGGATTCACTGACAACCTCAACTTCTTATCTTTGCTGCTGACCTTTTCTGAGTTACACAATTGGTTTCCTGCACCGAAGAGGACTCAGATTCACAGTTTACTATGCACTGGCTGTCTCCACTTTTATGGTTTGCACTTTTACTTTATTATCTTTAATTTTCTTCTTCCAACTCTTGAGTGGGTGTTAGAAAGTCAATACAAAACCTATTCCGGCCTTTTATTCTAAAATAACAGCACTAAGCTTGTTTATTTACACTGAGACAAGATGATATTTGTGACAGCCTTGTCAATAGTTCAATGCCATGACACTAACTTTTTTCTTTAAACTCAAATGCACTTTATTTGTATGTGTTTGTCTGTCTCTCCAGATTAACTCTTGTTTTCCAGAATCAATATCAATATTCTCCAAAGAGTTGAAAAACTGTTCAGACAACAGCTGGTGAGGAAGGCACACGGCCTTTGAATGTCTCACCCTAGGGTAGAGGTGTGCTGATTCCCATGAATGAAGGGTCAGTTACTCATGCACTGTATTTACGGTTTTCAGCTTGCTTAGTTGAACTGGACCATTTGGCAGAATTCGCTTTGACCAGCTAACAGGGAGTATTTGTGAAATCATAAAATATTCCTGTGAAGGAGCCCCAGTGTGCCCTTCCCTCTGCAAATTCAGGCTCTTCTTGGCTCCTACCACAACTTTCTGGTCACCCCGTTGCTGTTGACCGATACCTCTGTTCCTGGGAGCAGCTGAGAAAGCAAGGACGAGCCTGCAATACCGCTCAGTGCTCCCTTTGGGGAGAGGTGAATCATTCATCCCCTCCTTGATAGAGCTCGGTGCCCCGCAGCAACATGAAAAGAAAACTTTGGTCAATTCTGATAGTGTTATTTTTCAGTCCTACTATAGAAGAACATCTTAGGCCAGCTCCTATGCCTTTCTGTGCCTCAGTTTCCCACTTGTGAAACAAGATGGATGTAAAACAATGCATTGCTTGGTTAGAGATGTTAGTTGATAAAACGATATATGTTTTCAAACTTTAAGTCTCATAATGAAAGGCATGATTTTCAGAGGAGCTGCACAACCACTTTTCCCAAGAAATCAAAGGGAAGTGTCTTCTACCAATGGCAAACCCCCAAAACATTAATAGCGTATGTAATACCTTCCCTACAAAACTTAGTGTTGGGGTTGGAGCCCTCAACACCAGAGCGCTGCTTCAGCCAGGGGAGTTACCCACTGCATTGCAGCAGTACATGTTTCTCTGATGTGGAACCGCCACCAGTGGAGGCTTTTGCTGCTCTTTTTTGGGGTTGGTTTAAAGTGTTCAGCTTGTCTAGGAATCACTGAAGAGAGAGGCAATCCCCCAGGAAAGACTATTTTTCTCCTGAGAGGTTTGATGTGGCTGAGATGCAAGGCACCTCTCTGCCTCCAAACACCAGCAAAGCACGTCTCCCTGGTTAGGTTAAGGGGGCTATCCCCTCTTGCACTCCTGTCAGGGGAAGCTGGAGGGACCTGCAAGCCCACTCAGCCTGGGGCTGTTTCTAACAACACTCTGGGAAGGAAAAGTGGGCAGGGCAGCCTGGTGAGAGGGGAATTCATTCAGATCAAAAGGTTTGACTCAGATCAAAAGCCAGAAGTGAGGTTGCTCGTCTGAACTATGCAAAACCCTCAAGCCTGAGGAATGGGTGTCTGAATCGAGGATGCCCTGTCAACTCCCCTCTTCTTGGCTGATATAAAGAAAGTTCCCAGCATACTTTGTCTCAGAGCCCTGGGCAGCCGTGATGAATAATAGGACAATTTCTTATGTTCTCCTTATCCTTTCCTAGATGGAGGTTATCTATGCCTTGCAAATCCAAAACAGGTAGGCTCTTTGCTTTTGATTCAGACCTGACTACTCTTTGAGTCACCAGCTATGGCTCTGCATCTTGTTGCCACTTTGTGAGGAAGGACTATCATCCAGGAGTACATCTACCTAACTAGATGTCAGACAGACTCAAGTGCTGACTTTCCCAAACACACAAAACTGAGGGCTCTGCCTGCAAGGTTTTACCACGTGTGGTCCCTACCACATGGTCTTTCAGATCCCTTTCACCAACTTTGAGATAAAATACAAAAGTGAGCTTTTGTCGCCTTATGGTGGAGATCTTTACCACTGGAAATATGTTAGCTGCAATTCTGCAACCACATCATTCCTGTAAGGCCTGGGGTGGACTTGTGCGTTGATGATAAGGGAGGTATAAACTCATCCAGCCATTTCTTGTTGGAAGATCTGCAGTGCAAGACTCATCAGAAAGCCCCAGCGAGGTAGGCAAGGTTATAGCCCTCCCAGTGAGTCTGCTGCATCTGAAGTAGTTTGTGCTTGTGTGGCACCAACTTAGTTTGCCTGTCCCCAGTGAACTGTTTGACTTTGTAAAGTGCTATCTACGTTTGCAGAACCTGAGGCCTTGTGATCCTGTAAAGCATGACTGTCAGGAGAGTTTGACCATGTTTCAAAGGAAAATAGGGCATTGCCTGAATCTGGTCCATTTTCATTCCGCTTGGGGTTTGGGGAATGAATGAACCCCATACCTCAAGAAAATGGTCACTCTAAGTCTTTAAGAACACCTGATGTCCAGCTTGAACATAAACTATAACTTCCTAATTGTTCCTGTACACTTTTTCATGTTCTACCTAGCACACACAGATTTTTTTGTCTCATCTGCTAGTCCAAGACATCATTTTGCCTGAAGCTTGTCTCAGACCATGGACCCACTCTCAGAATTTACTAGGTTTCCTGTCCTGCAGCAAATGCTTTGCGTCGTTGCTGTGACCTACTCCAGAAGTAGCTGCCTTTTGGTATTGGCTACAAACAGCAATCTGACAACTTCTGTAAGGACATTGTGGAGAGAAGGCATACAACAAGGGCAGAGGTGGGTCATGAATTATTTTTGGACTCTGATTAACAGTAAAGTGGTGCCTGGGAATAAAAGCTAAACTGTGGAATTCAGATGTGGCTGGCTGATTATTTCCCATCTTCTGTTGATCCTAAAAGTCAATAAAGCTCCCATACTGCCCTTCTTTGAGATTCCCCTTTCCTCCCTATAACAGTGTGATTAAAATACCCTAGTTCGGGTCCAGCCTATTTTGATGGTGCCATGTGCATCTTCCCCATGGATTTCTTCGCTCTGGCTGTCGGCCAATCAAGGCTTCAGCAATCTGATCAGCTGCATGATTTAATGAACCCTCCTTTCATGGGGAAGGGCACATTCCTTTATAAAAACTGGTGAGATATCACATTTCACAGGATGACCTCTACTTTCATAAGATGATGGGAGAAAATTGGTTTTGGAAATCGAGGAAGATTGCATCTTGTGAAACAGAATCCAGAGAGTGACACAGAGACCACCTTTCCATTCCAGTCCATTTAATTTTCAGGTTTTGGTTTTGATGGGGAGCTAAATATAGTTTGGGTCACTAGACCAGAAGCACAAATAATTAACAATGAAAGAAACCCCTCTCCCACTCCACTTCTTTACTTCAGGAAACTCTCACAGCAAATGTACTATGCTCAAAGCTGAATAAAGAAATAGAGCTTGTCCTCCATGCCACTGCAGCAATCTTTGGAGGGAGAAGTATACTTTTATTAACAATATCCTGCAATATTGTTCTGCTGCTATTGCTCTGCCCAAAAGGCAGACCTGAAGGGGCAGAATGCAATGGTCCAGACATTAAGACCTGGACACAGAGGTGTTGTCTGGCATCCAAAGTCCTACTTAAACCTAGAGAGCTTGGCACCTACATAATTTTCAGGGTTTTATTCTGAATTCTTGAGGAAAATAGCAAAAAAATTTTAATGTTTATAAGAAGTAGAGATTAACTTTGAGAGTTGTTTAGAGAACTTAAGAATGATTCTCTTTCATGAGGTCATAAACTTGATGCTCTAGGCTAAATAGAGTCTGACAGGCATGTTTGTTCAGGATACATTTATTACTGAGCTATCCAGGGACATCCACAATTACTGTCATGAGTCGTCTGATGATTAAAGAGCAGAATGAGCAAAACGGAAGATTAAAGGCATAGAACAAGGAGCAGAGATGTCTGTCTTCACTGAGAGTACCCAACTGACAGGAAATTTTGAGCCATTCAGGAATTTTTGTGTGTGTGTGAGTGTGTGTATGCTGAAACTTGCTGTACATTTCTTAGACAGTGACTGCTCTGCTTCCATCACCTTTTGCATGTATAACAGACCATCAAAGGGCACAGATCTTATGGTCTGCACTCTTAACTCTTCAGAGAACTCATCGTGCAGAATTTGGACACTAATGGGGCTGTATCAGTGCTGCTTGAGTGTGCGCTTCTCTGTGACCCTTCTGTGATGCCTGGTAATCCCTAGTGCCTACAAAATGCCTTTCACGTTCTTTCCACTTTCAGTGTTCCTGGCAGAAAACTGGAAGTGGCAGAAGTACCATTAGCTTCTACAACCTAGTTTCTTTCCCCAGTATTGTCTGGCTTCTAGTTTACCCTATACTAAGGTAAACCTTTTTCTGCAGTACTGGGTGAAAACCTTTGCAAGTGTATTGTGGTAATACCCTCCTTACAGTGGAAGTGCAATGACTGATCCCAGGGCTGGATGGTGTGGGGAGAATCTACCAGATTCTGAGTGAAATGAAGGACAAAAGGTTTTCCTCGTGTCCCCTTGTGCCATGTATTCATTCACTCTCCCTGTCGAGTCAGACCTGCTTGGACTTGCTTCTCCTGGTGAGCTCCCTGGAGATGAATAACAATGATAAAAGCTCCCTCACTGTCTCTGCTCTGCACTTTCATTTAAGTGATTTGATCTAAATATGTATAAGGGCCAATGTATAACAACTAAATATGTATAAACGTGCCAACCCCTACATAACCACTAGGATCCATTCTGAATAGTCAAAAAGAGAGGAAAAGGTATATACGAAGAAATAATATTCAATCAGTAAACTGTGGGGTGGCATTGGGGGAATCCCAAAAGTTTTACCTCTAGAAATGCTGAGATGAGAATAGAAGAAGGACATTTTATAGGACAGACTGCGGTTGGGACAATTCAGCACAGCTTCATCTATTCCTTCGGAATTCCTTCTGTACATCAACAGAGAGGTCCACGTAAATACATCCTAGAAAAAGTATGGGAACATCCACGAAATGGCCAATTCAGGACATAGTATATGAGGGGCTAGATTATATAATCATCTACTAATATCTACCTTTTCATTTCTTCATTCCTCAAGGAATATTTTCCCTTTGTCCTTACCTAGAATGAGCCTGGAGAGCACCCTGCCTGCAAATGGGATTGAAACAAACAGAAGAATAAAGAAAAAAAAAATCCTCGTCCCCGGAGTCTCTTCACCTGCAAACACTTTTCTTTCTGTGTGCGCACGGCTACATGTACTGCAACTTTATGACTGAGCTGGGTTCCCCTGGGGAGCTTCAAACTCTCTTAATGCTTATGACCGCCAGTCAATTTGCATCCAGAAATATCCTCCATAGAAAAGACGTGAAATAGGCAAGGAGAAAACAAATAATCATTACTCCAGGAGTTAAAGTAACATCCATTTGGACTGCACATCTGTAAAAGGCCAATAAATTGAAGGCAATGCTCATAATTACATTGCAGGCCAGGCTGAAAAAATGATGCATTCCTCCAGTGCAATTTGCTATTGTTGGGGTTTAGGAAACTTCTCCCTCCCTGCTGCTGCCAAAAGAAAAAAAAAAAAAAAATGAAAAAAGACATTTCTTTTTTTGGATGTTGATGATTAAATAAAAGAACGCTGAATGGCAATAGTCATTAGACCAGCAGGAGGAATAAATAAAGAACATCATTGGTAGTTGTAAATAACGGATGCCGTTTTGAGCACAAAGCAACACATCTGGTAATTATTCTCAATTCCACTCCAATTGCTTTGATTTGGCGGCGTAAGGTGCCACAATGAATTCTGCTTTTATTTATTTATTTATTTATTTGCAAATCAGTGTTTAATTGTAAATTGCCTTGGAGGAATCAATGGGATTTATTGCTTCTGCCATGTGAGGTGTGAAATGTTTGCCATTACTGAACAATGGATTATTTTTTAATAATCTCTGCCTAACGTCCTTTTCGCTTGTCTTAGAGTTGTTTTGGAATGGGTGGAATTTGCTTTTGATCCTCCCTTTCCTCACATACCTATACTTTTTGTCTCCCTGCTTATACTTTTTTTATGGCTGTTGTTAATTTGATATCTCATTAACATTACTTCCTTTTTATTAAAACAGAGCTTAAACAAGACTACTCTGCCAAAGCCTCTTTCTGTGACCTTCTGCCAATTACTTTTAGGCAGGTGTTTTGGAGGGACATGTTTGGACCTGACCAACACATACAGCTCATTAACAAAAAAAAAAGAATCTTTTTTGGTCTTTTCTTAGCCCTTATTATTTTTGCATTGTTATTTGTGTTTGTCTTTAGAAAGAATCCTTCCTATCCATTCTCACTCTCTCCTGAAATTCAAGATAAAATCCCTCCTCTCTGAAATAAATAAGTGAAAAGGGTAAAGCTTTTCTTTTCCCTTTTCCTTTTCATTGATTATTAGAAAATTTTAAAAAAATAAAAGGAATTTTGAAGAAATTTGCATTTATAAAAATTCTCTGGCTTTGATTGATGGCATTTGTAGATGACCCTTTCCTCTGTCAAGAATTTCAATTAACTCTTGGACATAGTATGTCCAAACAGTAACAGGGGTGATGGTGACTACTGGACCTTTAAAATGTCTCTGGGACTTGGCTCCTCATCTATGACACAGTAATATTGGACCCTTTTCTCTGAATTCTCTGCTGAGATTATAACCATGCCCGGACTTCTCTTTTATTACAGTGCGTACAGTACTTAGCAGAACAGGGACACAGTCACAGTTGCTTTCTCCAGATGATACTGTAATTACCACATTAATTTGTATAACAACCTTCAATCCTCTGGCTGGGACACTTCTTCCCCTGAGCCACACTTATTCCTGTACTAGACTGACACATCCTCTCGCCAAACTCAGTTTGGTTGAATCTGAGGTGCTTTTTTCTGGAAAAGCTGGGGGGGGGGGGGCCGAGGGAAAGGTTTTTTTTTTATTTTAATGAGGAAACACCGATTTTCATGAAATTAGCTTTACTTTAAAACTAAATAAAGAAACGATCCCCACCCTTCAGGCCTGTAGCACATCAGTTTGAAGCTGATGACAGTATCTCTGGGGAACCAGAGCCCGGGTGCTTGCAGGGACAAGTTCCCTGGACTGGACTGCAGCTCCCCAGATTTCAGTGTAGCCCAGCAAGCCCCAGGAATAGTCCCAGAAAACCAGAGGAAAGGGGAGGACCCTCCTGTTTGCCAGCCGTGAAGACTCTTCTCCCCTGGGGATGACTAGAAAGTTGCCTCCTTGAAAGCCACTCTTCTGCAGAACAGCAAAGTCGCTGGAGCTGGGCACAAAGTCCCCTTTCTCTTCCTCCGGTGACAATCACTGCACATTTAGCTCCGCCGTGGAACGGAGCAGGCGAGCTAATTAACACAATAAGTCATAAAGAGACAGTGCCAGTGGGGAAAATGGAGCTGCGTGAGCTGTCTGTGTTCGTACCCTGTGCAGTCCTCTTGTCACGAGACCCTAACTGTATGATTAAGAATGACAAGTGTTAACCCCTCCGGTCTGGGGGTCTCCCGGCTCTCCTGCTGCAGTGGTCTCATCCCATTTTCTTTCTCAGAATTAGAGCAATTAGCAACAGAAAAGACATATTAGTTCATCTATCCCACATGCTCGCTCTTCTCCTTGGACAGAGCAAAATGAATCCCTATAATCGTGCAGTTCATTGCCCAGTCAATTTTTAAATGACTCTTACAATGAAGATTCCTTCAGAAAGCTGTTTCATTGACTAATGTCTCCCTCTCCCATACAAGAAAGAATAAAATTTATTTGGGGAAGAGGTGAAACTGAAATGTTCCCCTTGTAGGGCATTCACCAAACTGCTCCCTCAGGCACGGGTTACCCTCAGCCAGCAATCATATATTGACCAGCAGTCTCTAGTTTGCCCATGGGGTATGTTCTGTGTCCAGTCAACACTTCCAGATCTGGGATGCAACTTCTGGTGAACCACAGGCACAAAACTGGAATTCACGTTGTTGGAAAACAGTTCACTTGCAGCTGTTTTGTTTAAAACAAAAAGAAATTGGTCTTGGGGGCATGGAGAGAGGAAAGTCCACAGAGAGTGGAAATACACAGTCCTGATGTTCCCTCAGCAAGATGAAGCTGGGTTCAGAGCTGAGCGTGGCTCAAAACCCACATAGAGTCACACTTTTCATGTTTTTTTTATGGATTGCAGCAGTTGAGTGCATGGAAAAGGAAGAAGGGAAAGGAGCAGAGGAGAATGAAAGGAGAAAGGATTCAATATGTTGATCCAGCTCATCCAAACTCAGTGGCTCTCAGACCCTTATTTCCTCCTTGCAGAAAATGAGGATTAAGATCTTTCCTATGAACAGCTGAGTCAGAGGATCATCTTTGTTATTATTTTTTGTTGGAGCGAATGTCCCTGTTTAAATTCACAAAATAATAATAATTGAAAACACACAGAAAAGCTAGGTAAATTCCAGGCACCACAACCCATTGGGAATGAATGCCATTTTCAAGTCATATTTGTTTTTGCATTTGTTTTCCTTCTTTTTAGCTAACAGTGCCTCATACTTAAATATCCCCTGAAGGGAAAAAAATATTAAAAACTACAGAACAGCTGACATAAAGAAAAGGACTGAAAAGAACACCTGACTAAAGTGGTTATTATTATTCACCTTGATACACACACACATAGACATTAATCCTTAGCAACCTCTTTACTAACAACCTCTCTGTCAGTTGAGAGGGTTCCACTTCAGTAGTAAGAATTTATTGCATTTTATCAATAACAAAGATCAAAATTGCCCAGGAGTATCCCTTCAACTCCAACAGGCACGTGTGCACCCAGACATTTTGTAAAATTTGTTGGGCTTGATACAGAGCTCACTGATATCCACAGTGGTGTTAACGTGAACTGTACTGGGTGTCGGATGAGATCCTTCAGGTTTGTTTTCCATCCTTGCTCATGAAAAAAATAAAAAAGAATATCAAACGTTGAAGCCTGATTCTGGCAAGTGGGCAAAATCCTCAGCCCACAGATGGAATCTTTTTTTAGTGAATTATAGAAATTGAACAATTTGGGGGAGGAAGGGAACTATGCTTTTTACATTCAAAAATAAGGAAAGAAAGATCATCACTAGGATAGCTCACTCCAGAAATTTCTGTGTCTGTTTAACTCATGACTTACATGGCCAGAAGATAAAAAACAAATGAGCCATCCAAATCAAGAAATGTTGCCCATCCCAGATTCAAAGTGCTCACTGGTTCCAAACCCTACTAGTGAGTCTGAGCAAACCCAACAAGAGCCGAGTGACAGAAAGAATTGCTTCCAAGTCCCACCTGAATTTCTTCCTTAATGAAGCAAGAGACCTGGAGATGGGTATAACCTTCAAGTGCAAAGATGCCTATTACAGGTCACCATGGAGGAGTATGGAGGCTTTGGGACTGCAAGCCAGGACTTCCACCACTCGAGTTAAAGAACAGACTACTTCTTCAGGGCTACTGCCAGGAGTGAAAAAATAATAACTATGGGGAGTTGTTCAAGCAATCTCAATCATATTTCTTGGAGACTAAGACCGTGCACAGTTTTAGTTAAAATCTGACCTGTAAAAATCTAGTCTCAATTACTGCAAGGTCAATTAGTCTTGGGAAATACGTATTCCCACTAAAAAATGATGTGCTCGATCCGTCACCAGAACAGGTATTGCCAAGCATGGCCTGAGGGAATCTGGTTGCTGGAGTATTGCCCCCGGTTTCCTAGCTCAGCGGTGTGTTCAAAGGCTCACTGTAAGATTGGGAACTGGGAAGAGGGACTTGCATGAAATGTGGAAAGAAGCTCTACGAAATTCTCCCAAGCCCCCAAGACATTTTTTTCCCTCTTATTTCAAAGACCTCTACCAGGTACTGGACGGCAAAGAGATTTCATTTGCTGTATGGACCCAGGTGCCATTATGGTTCTGTCCCTTCACCACAGAACATCTCGCAGGAGTTGGTGGACATTATCCTTGCAGCATATCAAAGAACAAGACAAGTAGTATTACTGTTTTAACATCAGCTGAGTGCAAAGGTGATTTTCCCTTGTGTTGGCTATGTTGCTAGATGGCAGAGGTTATAATCCAGACCTGCTTGGCTGGGATATTGCTCTGAGGTCGTTCTCCCTCCAGTGAGGCTAAACTAAAAGGGATAATCATAAGGTTTAAGTAACTACAAGTAACTCTGCAAACCTCTGTCCTCCTCCTGACTTGTTTCTTCACACAGTCAGGAAGCACTAGAGATACTTGAGACAGACATTCCTCACCTAATTCCTAGCTTGATATTTTGAGTGAAGAAAATGAAATTATCTGGACCAAATAATCTAATTGAGAGGGTGGGGGTGAGTGATGGCCACAGAAAGTGGCCCACCTTCAGCAAATAAACCTCAGCTTCTGCAAAAGGCCATGTTGGCAACACCTCCTGCTGCCAAGCTGCCCGTTTTTTTCTGGTTCGTCACTTTGCACACATCCAGCTATAGAGAGGGTGGTCCACGGCATGCAAGAGTACTCTGCAGAATCCTTGCCACCAGAAATGCCCTCCTTGACACCTGGTGGGATTGCCTTCCTCCCCCTCCCCCTGCCTCCTCTCTTCTCCTATTTTCTGTTTCCATTCATTGAGAAGGGATAGAAAACAGCTTTTTTTTTTTCAGTTTCATCCTATTGGTCTCCCATACATATAAACAACTTCTCTGGCAGGATAATGTATACCAAAGCCTGCTCTAATGTACCCCACAGTAAATCAAACTGACTTTTAAGAACTTTTGTGGAGTTACTGCTTAGTCACCGCCATTTAAAAAGAAGAAAACCTGGTCCTATTCTTTCACCTGCTTGTTATAGCTTCTAGAAATTATGGTGATATTACCTAAGAGAGATGCAGGCAGGCAGGCAGAAGAAAGGAAGGAAGAAAGGAAAAAAAGAAAGAAATAAGGAAGGTAAGAAAGAAAGAAAATAAGACATTCTTACTTTCAATAAAAAGAATATAGGAATGAATTCTAAAAAAAAAATACTTTGACAAATTGAAAATAAACCCAATAATTTTTCTGTAAAATTGCCACTGACTTTTAAAAAATCTAAAAAGACATAGGACCTGAACAATGCATGTGCACACACAGCCCACATAGTACCTAGTTATGTGCAAATCCACATATTCAAATTAGTGTGATTTTCTTTGAAAGGAGGAATTAAACTGACTTTTCTTTTACCCAGAATGTTACAGTGAGAACAAATAATGTAAGTATACACTTAAAAAAATCTTGGTCTAAAGAAATAAGGGGAGGGAGCATTTTCTGATGCTCATAAAAAGCAGTAACTCTGACACGACGTTGATTTCAAGTAGCCTTTCTTTAAAATACAAGTTGACTGGTACCAGCTGGGGGTATATTCCTGTTGTCTTTCGAATCTGTCCTTGCAATAAAAGGTTTATATATACATATATATATATATATAGAAAATATATGTATGTGTGGTTTTTAATTCCACTGATTACTTGCACTTTGTAGTCAAGGTATATCAACTCTACATCAAAAATCTTTGCTAGAGAACTTTACCTATAGGTTGCCTGTAGCACATTACACCATATACTGTGAACACCTCTATCCACATACCTGTGTCCAGAGGTATGCTTGGGTATGCCCAGAGATTTTCCTTCCACCCAGGAAAGCACAGGATTTCAAAACTAAAGCTGAAGCACCGTCTCTCCTGCAGCTAGATATACTGCCACACATCTGGGGCTTTGGAGGTCTGCTTCAGAGTGTGCTTTCCTGTACTTCGTGCTAAACAGAGACGCGTTGAGTAACAGCTCAGATTTGTTTATTCCACATGACAAACAGACAAAATTCAACACTACTAATGCAAAAGAGTTTGGAAGAAGAACTGGTACAGGCTGGACCATGTCAAAAGAAAATAAGATTTGTTCACACACCTTTCTTAACCCTGAAGTCCATCTAGACAACATGAAGATGTGATTGAATAACAGATACCAACTTATGTTTGAACAGTACTTTTTATGTTGATATACCAGAAGCATTTCATAAGCCTGTGCTGTTTTTCCTGTTACCTTCAGCTACTCCTCATTGAAAAGCAGTCACCTCTGATGTTGTGCTAGTTGTTAAACAATGTACAGGAACTCTCCCCGGTGGCTTTGGCTGGGGAGGGAAGGGAAATGCAACAAGCAGGCTGACTTTTCTGCTGTGTGAAGCACTGTTGAAATCAGCAGAAAGGAGCTAAGAAATCTGTCTGACATCTTGTTAAAACCAAGAAGCTGTTGCTACAGGAGGCCTCTTGACAGGGTATCAAAGTGCACACACTGAAACAAGTTGCTTCATGGGCAGCCGAATGTGTAAACCCTCTTCCGAAGTCCCTACCCCCATGAGTTCATTGATGTCTAATAAAAGATGGGCTTATGAGCACTAATGAGAACTCTCTGCTCTGCCTGGCTGCCTATTTTCATGGAATTTATAGGAACACCATAGCTTTGGGACCTCTTCCACCCCATCAACGATAGGTTAAATTACCCAGTGGGTTCAAAACTCAAAAGAGGAGCCCTTGACAGATTGACTGATAGATGGGCCCAGGCACCCACTTACTTGTACAAATCTGACTTCGTTTGGAAAGAAGGAGCAGGGGTTTTATTGATCCCAGCCAATAGATGGGATAACTTATAGCAAATTACCTCCTATTGCCTTCTTAAGATGTTGCTTTAATGACAACTCAATGGCAAAACACCTTCTGGATTTTGAAGATGTCACCTTAATGCCTCCCTGGCCCAAGTGTCCTTGCTGAACTTGAGAAGCTATGATACCATCACTGGTGAAGGTGGTACAGCTGCAAGTGTGCTGAAAGCAAAGGTCTGGAAGAGAAGGAGAGCTTTTCAGAAGCATGCCCTTCATTTTAAAGGGCAAGGCTGTGGCTTTGAGAAGCTGAACAATTTCTCCAAAGAACGAGTTTGTTTGTGCTGCAGGGGTATTTACTGTTCTAAGATTTCCTGGCATTTGGGTGGTGTAGGTAGAACAGATTTACGTAAAAAGGGGGAAAAAAAATCAAACCTTTAAAGAAGCTTTAAAAGGACAATATCCCAACCCACTGTCTGTTTGGGGGATTTTATTTGGACAGAGCTGTTGCTGAGCCTTTTGTGACCAGACATTTGTACGTGTTTTACTGCATGTTTGCACGGCTGCACGCAAGAGATAATATAACTGACAGGCTAGTGATGATGGATTCCTACAGCACAGAGGATGCAGGGAGGTCAGGAATAGGGCTACATCCTCTCCAGTATGCCAGCACCATCTTTTCCTTTTTTTCCTGCAATGCCAGCACTAAGATGTTCCTCATCCACAGGGAAGATGCACATGGGTGGGTGCTAAGGTCCTAACAGGCTGCGCCCAGAGGGAACTCCCCTCCAAACTCCCCTCAGATGCACTCCTATGGCCTCTGATTCACTTTCTAGCACACTTCCAAAAGCCCAGAGAAGGCTCGTGCAAAGCTGAGGTGGAGAAAGAGGACAAAATGAATAAAGAAGAAGGCCAAATTTAAGTAAGGCACTGAATAGGATTTAGAAGACACGACTTCTGCTCCAAGCTGTGTAATGAGGTGATTCTCCCAAACCACAGTGACTCACTGTTCCTCAGTTTCCTCATCCATACACTGAGCAAGGCAAAGAGGCTGATTTCATCTGAAAGAGGCTTTGAGAGCCACTGACAGAGCTGCAGAAGGGCTGACTACTATCTACATCACCTAGCAGAGCAGCATCCATTTTAAAGCCATCCTTCTGCCCTTCTTCACTTTGTGGGTAAAGGTGCGGAGCATCACATTACTGTTACAGCAATGGGGACAAGAAGGAACTGAGGTTTCATTTTGCACCCCACTCTGTTTTTTTCTATGGTCAGGAATGGGTGTGTTCACAACTGGTTTAATATTTGATGCATGGCCTTAGGAAGCAGTGTCTAACTGTGGAAAACTACAAGAACTGGAGGACAGAAAAAGAAAAGGAAGAAAAAAACCAGTCAGAAATATACACACATAGGGAGAAACCCTTCCGCAAAATTTCTATGCCAGTTTCTACAACCCTCAACCTATTCTTTTTAACACCAGCTTGCCAAAATAAACTATAGTTTGCATTTTCAGCGGTTGCTTTTTTGGCTGTAATTTTTCCTATGCTCACATCTCAGCTCTAAATACATTTGCAGAAGGGGAAATGAATGTGTGCCCTTCTTGGTAGCAAATCCACTAACTGTCTCTGCACTTCATCAGGCTGTGAAAGGCAGACTTCACACCGTGAGAAACAGTTCAGGATAAATCAGCCCATTCACTCTCTTCATTCATCTTTTGAATGTCTTTTGCATATGTTCAGAGAGTATCATGGTGCAGATAATGCTGAAAGACTCTTCAATATTTGCTTTTAATTGTTGGCTGTTACAATGTTCAGCTTTCAGAGAGGGAAGATGATTGCTGAAGAAAATCCAAATAAGCAAACACGAAATGGATGGTAAGAGGATGTTTAGGGCTCAGGTACTTGGACTATTCCTGAGGAAACCTTCCATGGAGGCCTTGGTCCAAAGGCCACTGGAGTCTGCGTAGGCTTTGGACCAAATCCTTAATAGTTTCATGAGTACACACTGGTTTCAGACTTCATCTCTATACCTCTGGAGACTTGTGAATTTTCACAGAGTAGAGAGAAAACCTTACCCCCATTCAGGACCAGACTGCCTGCCCTGGCTGCAAAAAGTCCTGCTGACAGTGAAAGCAGTTGCTTATGAGGAGAAGATACCGTTAAGAGACTAGTTTATGCATTTTACCTGTCCTTTAATGGGTGGAAAAAGAGCCAGACACAACCACAGAAGAGAGTGCACATTACACCTTGTCAAGAAACGCTACCAAATCTAAGCATTTATGACATGCTTCTGCAGGGGTAATTGAGCATTTGGATTGTGGATACCCGAACTGTAATTTTTCAAGGACGTCAGCTGATGAATGTGAGGATTTCCTTGGATTTCCATCTTTACTCTGAAGGTGAAACATATGTGGTCTGTGAGCTCTGCTGGCTCATGTGATCGCAGTGGGTTCAATCAAGGGCCATGTATTTGTTTATGATCTGCCTGGAGCTGGTGAAGAACTACTTCTTGATATAAAACCAGCAGAGTTGTGTCCTGGACCAACACATCTTCCTCTTTTTCAAGGGTGCAGGAGAGGACACCTGCACCCTTGACAGTCTGCTTGTCTCAAGGTTCATGTCGGGAAGAGCAGCCCACAGGTTTCCCTGAGGCACTGTGAGGTGGGATCAGAGTTCTGCTGGTTTTCCTGCATGCAATGGCAGGATCTTGAGAACATCCACTAGGAATAATGGAAACCTCAACGTCGGATTGGCTTCAGGACTTTCCTTTGAACTTTGCAGGCAGGAGGACCAGCTTATCAAAACAAGAGTCATGTGAAATATAATATTCTACCCTGGCACTGCTAAATAACAACGCTTGTGATAAACTCTTTCCTATTCTGCTAATTGAAATAGCAGCAGCAAGTACATATATGCCCACTAATGGAATCCTTTCTCCTGTAAGCAATGGAAAAGATCTCACACAGCATACTGCCTTGCACACTTAATCTTCACTGCACCCTAAGCTACAGGGAGGTACAGATCTCCCTTGCTCCAAAGCAAGCAGTGATGTCCCAAAGAAGCGAAGAGATATGGCCAAGGTAACCCAGGCTGTCAGTGACGGAGCAGACACTTGAAAAAAAAGTTCAGGTTGGCCCTTTAACTTTTGGGCTGTCTTTTTCTGTTCGTAACAGAAGCAAGTGACAGAAGGAGCCCAGCAACATCCACCGGCTTAATAACAATCATTACTATGCTAGGAGACCGGATGGATAATGCAGTCCCAAAGCATGGACATGAACTAATGTCATCAGCATTGGTATAAATAGGGTGTCTGCATTTAATTAATAAATAATAGGCTGCAATGCTAATCTCCTTCTGCTAACTCTTTTCTAAAGGTGCAATCTATTAATCACATGTCACTGCCAGCCTGGTCACTTCTTTTTTTAGATTCAAGACAGAAAAAAAAATAGCTAGAAATAAATGGATCCTAAATACAGCAGGGCAATTGAATAGCACAGCCAGCATTATGATCCACTGCTGATTTCAATCCTTAGCTACAAGTTTTTCCCCCTAAGGACGGATATAATACTTTAAAGAGAGAGTGAAGGCTTGCGATGTTGTTAAAGGTCAGCATGTTACTAATGTCTGCAGAATGGAGGGTTTTTTCCCTGATTATTTGCCCATGGAAATTCTGTCACTCTATAATGTCTGTCGACATACAATAAGACCCATTTCTCTGGGCACTGGCTAAGGCATGCGAGATATTCCTGTTGAGATGGGGACAGCATAACTTTCTGAAAAGCACTGGAAATATCTCACCTGTCTGGCACATGGGTGAGACTAGGAAGTTAGAAACTCAAGGAGAAGAAATGTTTGTGTTGGTATGGAAATGTGGTATGGGGGAAATGACAGCACTACTCATCTGGGACCATATAGAAAGAGTCATGCAAAATGCTTCCTTTGCATGTGAATATCCACTTTCCAGGAAGCTTCCCTCTCAGCGCTCTCAATGAACTTCATTGTGTCCATAGACACAATGAAAATTTTCACCTGTTCAGCTTCAGGATTATCACCCTGCTGTGCCTTTTCTAGGGTCTTTTTAGAAAAATCTGGAAAAGTTTGACCCAGGAAAACATTGACCCTTGTGGTTTTGTGTGCGGGAGGCGGGGAGGGTGGGGAGGGAGGCATGTGTATTTAGGTCAAAAAGCAAGTTTCCATCCAAATTATTTTGATTGGAAAATATATCCTACTATCTCTAGCTGATACACATAATTGATCACAAAAACGTATCCTTACTAATTGAAATGATTTTCAAAAAGATTAAAAGCTTTTCAGAAAGTTCATCTCCACAATTCCAACCTGTTTGATATCGAAGTTGTGCTGAAGCCCTAGAAGAGTCATTCTCTGGCTAAATTTCTCTATTCTTCAGTCAAATGCAAGTCAGAAGGCTCAGCACAGAACGTCTGGGTGAAATTTTACAGTCAGCTTACACAAGAGGTTAAATGAGATCTAACGATTCCTTCTAGATCTAAAACCTATTCATTGCCTTTTAATCTAGACAGAAACACCAGAAGAATGGTTAGTGCTCCAGTGTTTTGGCCTTTCCTCTCAAAGTCCAAACTTCAATAAGAGAACATTACAGGCTCTAATAAAAACCACATTGCCTGTAATACCAGGGAAGAGTGCTGGATCACACACTGAGATCAAGGAGAGACGGGATAAATTCAGCTCATTGTAAACACTGCAGAATATACTTGCATCAGGATTTGAATGTTGTGAGACATGATGTTTGACCCTGGTTTTGTTCTAGGTGTTTCTGGTCCCTTTGAAGAGTTCCTTATAAAGAGACAGTTGGTATTCAGGGACCGCTATATCCCAGTTTCCTCCTACACCCTAGTTTCTCCCACAGTACGGACCTGCCTCCCCTATAGTGAAGGGAACGATGGCATATCGGGCTCCCTGTCAGTGTGGTGTGTCCCTCAGGCATCTGCTGAACCTCAGTTTCTTTTCCACTAGCAAACTTGTACACCAAAGACTGCTACTTGGCCTTAGCTGTGACCAAATACTCCAACCAGGACCATGTGGTATGAGTGTGCAGGAAGAAGGTCCTTGTCAAGAAGGAGGCCATGTTATTAGCTTAAGCTCTTGCGTATGTTATTCAGGATGTCACTTGCTTTGTCTCAGAGGATGTGTCCCCAAAAGCAGCTTTGCTTGAAGGCTGTCCTTAATGTTTCCTTTCCCCAGGTAGACCCTAACTCCGCAGCCCCTGTCCTGATGTATTAGTTTCACTCCCAGTTGTGCAACCCAGCACAACGCTTTTTCTCACATCTGGGAAGACACTGTATGACAGGTCTGCATCCAGACACTGTATCTGGTCTTATCTTTAGAGAGTAAGCTCTTAAGGAAAAGAGGGCCTCTGTCTGTTCTGTATTGTACAATGAACCTAGTGTCATGGTTCATAACTGGTCTCCCAGGCACTGCCGCAAGATAGATAGTAAATAATTAGATTTCTGATCTAGGGAATGGAGAGACTGCTTTGGTTCAGTCCAATCTCTAAAGTCATTAAACTCATACTATCTTCATTCCCCCTTGCCTGAGGTTCTGGCCCATTCTCCCACATCTCTTCTTCATTAGCTATTCATAATAATAATAGTCATAGTCATTTTGGAAAAAAAAAAAAATCCAATAAAACAACTCATCCAATATACCTTACATTGTGGCAACATAATTTCATGTTAATTGGATGGCTGCTTGGAAGTGTCAGTATTTTGTGGTTTAAAATCAATGCATCTGGCCATTTATCAGCAACTCAAGAGATGGATAAAATAAATATTTGGGGGAATTAATTACCATTCATATGGCAATTCATGGGCAGGAAATATTTTACTAGCTAGGAATTCCTGCATACTAGGTTTGATGCTACAAGAAAGCATCCTTCCACTAAGGCCAGTCTTAACACATTTGAGTTACTTATCCTATATTTTTAACACTCTTCTAGTCCTGTTCATTGGGCAATCCCAACTTGTGATATGAAACAAACCTGCCCTGGTATGGGACATGTCCTGCTGCAGTTCCCACAAGCATGAGCAGGCAGCGTCTTCTACAGGAACGAGTCTGACTTGACTCCACTGTAAAAGTGGGAAGGATCAGCCTCACCAAATTGGCTCCAACTATTTGGAAGAACATCATTATTTGGGGAGATTTTCAAAGGGAATATTTAGACACCCAAGGCCCATTGACTTTATGTGAGATTTGAGCAGTGAAACATATTTGACACTTTTGAACATCTCTATTTATCTAACCAAGTTACTTCTGTGGAACTAATGATTAGAGTACCTGAGCACCTAATAATCTTTAATGCATGTATCCTTGCAGCACCAATGCTATTTTATAGAAGGAAACTGGAATCAGAGCAAGGTGTTGGGCCAATTTTATGTATATATTCAGAGAGTCAAAGACAATATTAGCCACCAGATAGAAATGGAGTGAGAATAATAATCTGACCCTAAGTAACCTCTTCAAGGTCAAGGAGACAATCTGTGGCAAGGCAAGAAGTTAAGCTTCAGTCTTCCAAGCTGCAGTCTATTGCCCTGTGTAGAGCTTTCTCTTCCTCTGTGTAGGATCAGGCTGCAAGACTGCCCTTAAAATTGAAAAGAAAGGAAACAGTCCCTCACTAATTGAAGCCAACTGTTTATCCTCCCTGGGGGAAAATGTTTCAGTGCAGTGCTGCCTTGAAAATTACCTCTCTACAAATGATATTACAAGGGGCCATATTCATTTTCCATCACAGATTCCAAAACAGGCTGGTTTTAAAGATAAAAATATTTTTCTTAATTATGAAAACACATTTTAAAGACACTGATGTTACGCACTGCTTTTAATTTGAAGCTTTTTTTTTTGGAGTTCACTTTCAGCCATGAGAATGGGAGTGATAGCAAACCCAAATACAAAAATGAAAATGGAAATTGACTTTAAAGAGGAAGTAAAATTGATCAGATTATCTCTATTGCTCAGGCTGATTGGGATGCAGCCCCTCTTATTCTTCCCCTGATATTATGAAGCAAACACATTAATGGAGAAAGATGCCTTCCCTTTTTAGGACAAAACCCCAGCATCTCCTACAATCCATAGGTTTTATATAGCAATTTTTGTTCATGGATCTTAACTAGGGTTTCAGAAAAGTCAAGTATCATCACTCATACACTACAGACGGAAAACTGTGGCATGCAAAGGTGAAAGTTGTGATTCATCTTACCTCTCTTCAGGTGTCTAAAAGTGAGATATCTAAATCTGAGTTAATTGCCATAGGTTGATTCCAGATTCAGTGAAGAGAGAGAGATGGGAAATTTCCGAGTACCATTTATCCCATCTGTCTTAGGATGGGGTGAATCACAGTTTGGAAGCACCTCTCTCCCTCCACTGTCCACAGGAGGAGTCTAGAGGACTAACTTAAACTATATGCCTGATACTTAGGCGCTAAAGCTAGGTAAAGTGAATCCTGCCTGAAATAACATTTTAAAGACAGTGGCATAGAAGCCCTATTTAAAATTTCTTCTGTCCCTAAGTCCAAGGCTCCTAAGAGGTCCAGTTTCCGGGTAAAAGCACTAGATACAGTTTACTCAGAGAGCTAAATTATTTACATAGGGATTTTCTACCTCCCAAGCTGATTTTATGTACATACTGCAGAATATATATAGCAATTGGAAAATGCTGTGTATGCCATGGAGGAAAGTTTTCTTGACCTCCAGTATCTCCTGTGTCTTGAAACTTCTTGCAAGCTGCGATATTATAATCTGGGATCTCAGCAGGCAAGGGGCAAAATCCTTCTCACTGAAATTCCCACTCAGAGAAGAGAGAGTTCAGTCTGCATTGAAACTGCAGGGTTGAGCCAGTCTTATTTTAAATTGCTCAATTGTAACCTCTGTGTGCCAACAGCTGAGGGTATTGACTATAGTCCAGACATTTCCCAGCTCCTACATCAAACTAAAACTCACTTTCCAGAAAGACCCTGGATTACTCTAGAGTTAAAGGTCTTTGCAAGCATGCAATAAACAAGTGACAGTCATGAAGAAACAGACACACAGCATTATGTGCTGAACACTGGACTCAGTTTATATCCTGGCAATACTTTAGGCAGCAGTATAACTGTATGAACTGTACCAGATCTGGAAAAAACAAACTTATTTATCTAGATCCAGGGTTTTAAAAGTGTTTAGGTACTTGATCGACATTGATTACAGTTGGGGTTAGATGAATAAACAAATACACATTAATTACATGTTTATGCCAGTTGCATTCAACTGTAAGTTCCAGAAAGAATTGAAATTCAGACCTAGAGTAATGATGGCAGGTAGGGGAATAATTTTGGATAATTTATAGTATTTTTGTTTGTTAACTATAAAACATGCCTCTTTTATTCCCAATTCTAAGTGACCTGCAACCAGTGAGTTTTCTGCCAGATGCCCCAGTTTCCATTCTACTAATTCTTCTCTTTGTCATTCCTCCTTACATCATATTTTGCACCTCTTCTAAGACCTCTGCCTTCCTGGTACAGCAATCAGCAACAATGGCATTTTGACATGGGGAGAAGGACTGGACGTTACGCATTACAGGTCTTGCCCAGGGGTTGCTTGTGCATTTTCATTAAAGTATCGCTTGGTAAAATACAGAAAAAGAATCCATACAACAGGAGAAAGGACAACACCAAGCCCCTCCTACCTAACTCATTGCTAACTGTATAGGGGATGATGGTGCATCACTGCTCCAGGAGTTGGGCTTGGACTCAGTGTGAGAATATTTTGATCCTTTATGAATGTCAGACCAAACTCACAAGGAAGAAGCTTGGAAAATCTCAACAAGCAAATGAAATGTAAGCTGTGAACAACAGTCACCCTTACTTTATTCAACATCAGGCAGAAAAAATGGCCAATATGTTCCCTTTCCCCTAAATGCTTCTCTGAAAGAACAGCAAAACATGCCTTCCAATTTTTAAAGAAATGCCCATGTAACCATAACTACAAGTTCGTCAATAGAAAAATACATAATAAATGGCGTGTTATTTCGACTCTTTTGTGAGACAGTTCATTAGAAACTTCATTTGTCTACATGGATTGCACTTATTCAGCTATATTCTAATAAAATGCACATTGCTTCCAATAAAGGGAATGTATTTGCTATTGATGTGCTATAAACTACTATACAGAGATGTGTTATTATATCCCTGTGTAATAACAAGCCAATTATAATGATCAGCAAAACCTTTACAATAAAGTCAATGCATAAGGAGTAATTATCATAATGCATTCTAACTGTTCAGTGCCATAAATGCTTTGCAATTAATTGTGGAGTGTATCTATAAATGTATTATTAATGCTGTATAAAAACCCATTGACAAGCAACCTTTACATTAAAAAAGGATACTAGGATTGTAATGTGTCCCTGAGTTCACCTACGAGGTTGAGCTGTATTTACAAAGGCGGAATTTCTTATAGGATTACATTTTTTATTTCCTCCACTCTCCTCCTCCCACCACTTCTTCCATTTTTGCCCTGTTATTGAAAAAACACTAAATATCACTGTGCAGTGTGAGGGGCCTCGATCATCCACCATACTTGATTTTTAGCCCTGTACACATCGTTTTGGACACAGTTAGAGGCTTTCACTGGTGTCTTAACCCTATGACACTGACAGCCTGACATGCATGAATGCCAAAGGTGCTAGCCACAAGAAATAAGCAAATAAAAGCATATCACAACCTAAGCAGACAATGAAAGAAGGGTGAGAAGGAGAAGGGAATCGAAGTTACATAATTGATCAAAAGTCGTGTGGTAGCAGAGAAAAGAACCGATATCAAAACCTCAAGGCGATGAGCTCCCCAACCTCTCCCCAGGCTCTGCTCTAGTGTCCTCTCCTTCATGTCAGTAAACTATTCAGTTACAGATGCTTTATGAAAAATGTGCAATATAGTTTTTTTTTTTTCCTTTTATTCCCTTAATACTTGATTTTAAAAGGTTGTCCTTAGGACATGTGCTAGAACACAATGTCCTGTGGATCTTTTCCAGTTCCTATTGATGGGCACCCTTCCATCGATTTCAATCACGACGGAAAGGGCAGACGTGAACAAAAGTTTGATGTCCCTTATTTTCTTTCAGCAGGTGAGTGTGGAGCAGAGCACATCAGCCTTCCGCAGTGTCATCGAATATAAAACACCACACATGAGGATCCGCCGGAGCTTTTTTCTCCCCCAGAATTAAGTTTTACCAGACAGTGGAGAACACGAATGGGGTCATCCAGGGCCACTTTGAATTAACTGATCCATTTGCATGCTGGTACATTCTGCCTGCTTGGAAATATGGCTCTGTGAGGACAACAGTCAGCTCTCAGTAGGGTCATGCAACTCTGAATTTCCACAATAAACTAGGAGATTTTCATTTCCCATTGACTGTAATCAGTCCCACAACAAGCCACAGCTAGAAAGAGACTTCCATGAGTACTAAAATGCTCTTTTTAGATCAGGTTTATTTTAGGGCTAAAGGAAAAAACGCTACAGAATTTAACAGATATTCAAACTTGGAATAAAATCTAATGGACAGGTTCCCTTTGAACTCAGTGGCTTTGAGCATTGCTGTAGAAGGCTCCATCACACACAACGGGGTTTAAAGCTCGGCTCTGCCTTTCAAAGACTGTGGCTTCACCTGAACAGAGAGAAAGGAATAATGTCCAAATCTGGGTGAGTTTCTTAATTCTGCTCTGGACCTGACGCGTCCCTGTTTACATGGGAAGAAAACCAGGACATGTAGGCCAGAAGGGTCCAGAGTGATCCTCAAGACTGTGGGATGCCTAAAGTGGCCTTCGTGGTCCTAGGCCCAGCTCCTTCCCCAGCCCTTAACCATACGGGCAGGGAGGTGAACACACTTCAAGGCACTGACATCTCTCCCTCCCAATACTACGGCATCTCCAACAGCCATTCCTCAGGAGCCCACCCTGTCAATGACACTAAGGCTTTCTGTTGGTCCTGACACTTCCCCAGACTCTGAGGCAAGAAAGCTGTCTCTCTGTTTAATATCAAGATTTTTTGGTTAGGTTCTTGTTTTTTCTTTTTTCCTTCAACTCACGAGCTCATCTCCTCTCCCAGCAGATTTTTTTTAACAGAATATTAGATTGTTTTTAAACAGTTATTCTTCTCTTTACCCTTCACACAGAGATACTGCAACTCAGCACCAATGTGCTCTTTACTATTGGATATGTAATTAATAGAGAGAAGATCTTTAGATTTGGGTGTGGTTTTGTTTTATTTTAATTCCTCCTGCAAGAAAAGTAAAAACCAGCTGATTAATCATGTTTGGGGCAAATCTCGGGAAGAGGAGATGCGTGAGACTAAAGAGGAGGGTTTGGCATGGAGTTGGAAATCTCCTTTCAAACTGCAAGGGAAGATAAAGAGGGAGAGAGATGTTGTTTAAACTGTTGTGGGCACCGAGGGAAAAAAAGGGGAATATGAGGCCCTGGGAGTGGTAAACGATTTGTCCAGAGGTCTTGAGTCCAGACCTCGTACAATGTGAAGACAGGAGCTGTTACTGTCCAACTGTCTTAGCCTTGCAAGTGTAATGGTCGCAGCAAAGGTTGGCACACGTGTGTTGCGTGACCTTTGCAAGTCCCTGTCTGTGCCTTGCTCTACCCAAGCTATGAAAAATTAGGGTGAGTCATACTGGGCTCATGGCGATGTTGAAAGAGTTAATGGGGGTGTGTTCATGGAGAAGTAAGCTTGGATCTTTTGCCCCAACTGTGAGAAGGGAGAACATTATCTGTCTCCCTGGGGTGTTTGCCAGTGCCACCTGCCTGCTCCTGCTGAATGGGTGTGGGGACCACCAAAGAAAAAGAGATGAGCAGTTGAAGAAAAAGCTGTGGCAGGTCATATAATGATACATTGTATGGATTACCACCTGGAAACAGGACATTCCCTCAGCCTGCTCTCCAGCTTCTGGGGTGGGAAGTCTTTTAAAGAAGGCCACCAAAGGTACAAGATAGGGAACTGCTGGTAAGGTGGTTTCCATGGAGCTTGATGTGCCAGGCAACACGTGTGTTCAGAGGTAAGGAAGAGATGAGGATTAGAAAGGTACAACTCTGATGCATGCATAGTCCCAGACTTCAGGACTTCTTGCATGCAGGCGTAATCTAACCTCCAGCAGTGCAGGAGAAGAGATGCTGAGCTCTGCCAAGATTGCCATCTCCTTATTTACCCTTAACTCTCTTCTTCAGACCTTTCTGGTGGGCAACCAAACCTCCTCTTTGCAAAGTGCTTCCAAGGAAGAAGGAAATAATTCTCCATGGCGTTTTATACCAGTGTGAAGCCAAATTAAGCTGAAGGCAAACCAGTCTTACTTGATTTCAGCACCTGAACAGGCCTGGATCTGGCTAGTACCTGGATGGGAAGCTTCCTAAGAGGTTTTGGCCATCAGCAGAAGCCACAGAATTCTGATCAGTTAAAGGGAAAACAGCTAAATGTCAAATAGTTAGTGGGATCTGGGGCTCTGTTTGTCACAGATAAACCCTCTGCTGCAGCAGAGAGCTAGTGAGAGTTAAAAATGGCTTGGATGAAATAAGAAATAGATCCAGTCTTTTGTCTCAAATGAAAATAGGGCTTAGAAACCATGGAGGAGCCATTCTGGTCCCATCATCATTGCTGAGCTGATGGAAGGAAATAAAAAGAAAGAGATCATAGTGCATGAGCAAGGCACCACTGTTTTGCTGTTTACTGTAAATGAGTTCTTGGACATTTTGCTCTGAAGCTGGAATAAACCATAACCAAGCAGATAATTTCAGTGCCTGCACATTGAGTAACGGGTAGAGAAATGATGCAAGTCAGTTGAAATATGAAGTCCAAACCTTCCAGCTGCTGCTGTCACGTCCCCCAAACAGCAGACAAAAAAAGACACATTGCACATGCCTCCCCTAAACATACACAAACAAATTTGCTTGAAAGCACAAACACAAACAGACGCTTTAGTAGATTTGTGAAGTCTTGCATGCAGAAAACACTGCAATGTGATGAATTGCAGACTCTCCCGTAAATCTCGCAACACCCTCTCTGCAGGACATTGCACCTTTTCAATGTTAAACCACTTTGGACTTTGTCTTTTTATTTTCTTTAGTCCAGGAACCTTCGGTATCTGTTCCATAAAATGCAGGAGGACCCCAAAACCACCGTGAAGTGTTTCTTGGTAGAGACAACACTGGGCCTGGGTAGTAGACTACGTGCATCTTTGCATGCCTTCCTTTACGGATCTTCCTCTGTCCTTTGAGAGGAATATGGGAGCAGTGGAGCATCTAACCATCACTAACGGAGTGCAACTAGAGTAGCAGGAGAGTCCTTTCCTTTTAAAAAATGTTACTTCCTGTACAACCTAGTAGGACTGCGGGGCTGTGTTTATCATCGTTTAACCCTGCCAGCTGCAGCAAGAGCTGTCCAGTGAGAGCTAGAGATATTGTGGATAAAATAAAAAATGGCTCCAAACTTTTGCCCCAAACCACAAAACAGACTTGAAATCTTTTCCTAAGTTTGCAAAATTTTAAGTCACTGATATTTACAGACTATTTTTAGAGTTGAATATGAGACAAGGAACCAAGAAAAATCATCAACAACAGGATGAAAATAATAGAAAATTCTATCAGTTTAATTGGGATTTGTCATGTTCAGAATTTAATGTGGAGTTATAGCTTACATCCCTAAAAACATATTGGACTACCTAATCTATGGCGAAGTAGTTTCTGTATAGTCAAGCTAAATTTGGACAACACAAAGGCCAATGAGAGTTTTTAAGATACCCTTAATAGAGCTAGAGTTACACTCTGATTTTTCAGAACGAAATACAGAATTGTTGCCTTTTTATCACATGCTATCAATTCCATCACTGCTAAAGTCTCTATAAAATGTCAAAGGACTCTGACCTTCCGATCAGGTATTTGAAGCTTCATGAAGCATTTTGTAGAAGGAATACCCTTATATAACATTTTGTAGCTTAACTACACTCACATGCACAAACAGGCAGGAACGCAAAATGCAAAATTTTCCCATTAATTTAGACTGTTTCCCTAGAGAAATGTATTGAGAATACATTCATTTCTAGTTCCTGTGAGATTAAGCAAATGTAAATAATGCCAGTTTTTATTGAAAAGGATTGCACTTTTTGTCTTGCTCCTAGTCCAATATGGAGATTAACAAACAAAATAATAAAACCAGCAGAACTAATAAGGGGCGCTCAGGATTTCCACTTTGTTGGGTTGAGTATAATTTGTGCCAAGCAACCTTCTGAATTCTTCCCCAAACCTAGATGGTCTGATAGTCTAAATTCTCGCTCACACACACTAAGTGCTAACACAGCCACTTTCAGTTCAACTGAGAATCAAGGCACAAGAAGGGTTAAAGACCAAGAAAATCCAGACTCCAGAACAACAGGAAAAAATGCTGAGCAGAATCTGGCTGGAGGGGGAGAGTAAATTTTGAACTCCCACCAGCTTTGGATTGTGGGTGAACTTACTGGAAAAGTCAAAGATTCGTGGTTTAACAAAATACAGGTATTTGTCCCTATATAAAACTCAATCTCACTTCCTCAAGAATACAGCTCACCATTTCCAGTAAAAGTCTCCTTGCAAACTACAGTTTCAAAGAGCACTGCGTTCTTTCTTTAATATCTTGTCCTGGCACCAAAACTCCCCATAAGCCAGAAGACAGAGGTGTATTCCGAAAGTGGGCTTTGGGCAGACCGAAGATTTGTGTTGTGCAGAAGAGCTGCTTCATCTTCCAAGGCCCCCTTCTTCCTTCACATCCCATCCTGATACACAGACGGGGTATAATAAGCTACAACTTAAGTTTCTTTGTTGCTGAAGTTGACCTTTATCTTGCAGCCCTAATGAAGTCTTTTGATGTGCTCCTAAGATACACAGCTTCCTTTTTAGCATTCTGTTTGCCATGCCTGCTTTAAGCGGTGGGCTCGCAAAGAACGTAAGTTTTCATACAATGCCTCCCCTGAGTGCCAATTGTTCTTTTCTCCCATAGTTGCCCTTGAGTCATGCCATCCTGAAACATCACCAGCCCAGAAGCAGCTTGTCAGTGGGGAATTAGGACAACGTGTCTTTCACGACAATGATGAGTGCACCCGCTTGGCCCCTGCATTATGATCACCACCGATAGGAGCAATATGGGAGCGGAGAGGGTGAGAAAAGATGAGGTTTGTGTCTGTTGGGGAGATAATTAGCTGAAATACAATGGGGAGGAAACCACTGGTGTGTCGGATAATGTGGAATCAAACCGCCACCGGAGCCCTTTGCAGTTCAAACCACCCCTTCTGAAAGCAGCTGTTCTTAGCAAAAGAGTTTGAAAACCTTTCCCAGAAAGCCAGGCGTGTGTTCTCTATTAGTGATTTGCATTAAAAAAAAAAAAAAAAGAGTGATTGGGAGCTACATACCCTGTAGGCACACTAAGCAAATTGGCCAGCCTAATTATTATTTTTTGGTATGTCTAATTAAATAGACAAAAGGCCCTTCCTTCACTCTTGCTGTCGGCACGAACTCCACTGGAATGTGCATAATGTCCCCCCGTTTGCCCAGGCAGCTGAGCCTTTCCCTTTTCCCCTAGGAGATCGGCGTTGACAACTGCCCACGGCTTACCCACTCCTACTCAGACACGGAGCCAGAAGGGAAGGGAAAAGGGGTAAATTGACTGGGTTCTGTTAAAAACCACCGGACGATGCTGTATGATGTGACATGCCTTTGTTGCAGGTTAGAAACGTGCCGTGGCCCTTGATAGCAGAACTTGTCATCGCAGAGCCCATCAAATGATTTCTGCCCAGTGTTGGTCAAATTCCCCCGAATTTACTTTACGGGGGACTCTAAAGGTGCAATATTTATCCCTGAGCTTTCTGGCGTTTTTCCAGCACTCAGCTCTTCTCCTGCTCTGCAATTACACCGCACCACAGCCCTTCCTTACAGAGCCTCTGTCGACCTGCTGGTTTCACCACTCCGTAACACCAGCCCTTTAACTACAAGCTACGTACAAAGTCTTCCAATGACTTGAGTCACTGGAGAGTTTCAGCCTCACACTGACGCAGTCAAAGAATCTGGAATCCAAAGCTTTCAACTGAAAAAAGAACACAATTTCAGTGCCTTTTGTCTGCGAGGCATTTTACTCCTTTTAAGTAGTTGTTGCTGGGGATTTCCACTAATGCCAGCACAAAGATAGTCGTCCCATAAATGAAGAAGAGTTTACATCCATGGTGGAAATTAAAGAGTTTTCACACATCTGAGCCACATCATTACTAAATGACAAAATCTACTCCCACATTTATATGATACATAAGCACTAGTGTTTTTACTGCATATATGGGCAAAAGCCTGTCCTTTTTTTCCCACAAAGAGATAAGGATAGAGAGGAAGGAAGCACCATGGTATTATATATATATGTGTATATATATAAATGCACAGATATAAGAAAAAAAGCAGAATGGTAATTTATCGAGCCTAACAGACCATCTCACACTTTCGCAGTGAGCTCTGTGTTTGATCTGACAAACAGGCCCCTATTAGAAGAGTACGATGAAGTATCAGCACATCAGTTCTGGTAGAAAACCTTTTACAGGAAACACCTTATCACTGGTGATCTATTGAACAGTCACTTAGCAAAGCCTTCCAAATCCACTGTGCAGTATGGAAAAGCAAAAGACCAGCTCCTGATTTCACCTACACCTGTGCAAATCCTGAATAACTCCCTGGGACTGAGAGAAGTCTTCAGTTTCCACAACAGGTTTATCCAGATAAGCTGATACAGGTGCAGAAAACTCCGCTACCTAAGAATTTGCTTTTTTCCAAAACCAGAGTTTCTTCAATCCAAGCAGAAACAACATGGTCAGAGAAACCATAAAATATCTGCTTTATCCCAACAAAATTAAACACCTCTGCAGCTCAACCCAACATAAGTCTGGAAAACCTACATTGCCGTCACCGCTGTTAAACTTTGTTAAGTAAGCGCCTGATGCTTCACTTCTTAACGAGGCAGTTATTTGTTTCCCAGGCAATCGCTGGCACCTGCCTGCCTTTTAAAATCAAATAATAATTGAATATGAGGAAAGCGAGACGAAGTAAAGGAGATTTAATAAAGAGAATCTTTGCTGCAGAGGGAATTTCTTTGGCAGTGATTACGTTACTAATTGATCAACACATTGCCTGAGAGAAGCCAGAGACAACAATTATACTTAGCACTGTGGCTGAAAGCAATGCAGTCAACTACCTCCTCGGCTTTCGCTGTCCGCTGGTTTCACCTGGATCGGTCTGTTCATCTGTAAGACAGAGCAAAGAGAGACACATAATTAATGGTGGAATCAAACATTCATATAGAGGCTTGCTTTGTTTTTTTACCATGCATCATAGTTAGCACCAGAATTTACTCCACGAGGGGGGAAAAAGTAATTAGTAAGCAAAGAAGTAATTGCAGAGTTCGGGTTGTTTCTTGGTCCAAGGTAAATCAGTGTCACCCCATTTACCTGACAGGGGCTCTGTTGAATCACACTGGGAGAGAAATCTGACTCATTTCACACAGGCCATGAAATTTTAAACATAACTTTTTAAATTTCTAATAGTTTCCTCTGGAAACACTACTGTGTCAGAGCAGAAATGCTTTGTCAGAACATTGGGATCAGTGAAACTTTAATTGCAAAAATTTCTTGAGATTGGCATGATGAAAAGAAAATGGAAAAGTGAATTCCACCTCCACTGTTAGCTCAGTAGGATAGTCACTTGTAACACAGCAGACTCCATTTCATACTTGAGGAATGGGATTTGGATCTGGTTTGTCCACATGCTGCAGGAGTGCTGGCTATTGAGGGTTTTTTGGGGGGAGAGGGAAGGGTGGGAGTCAGAATGTCTCCCCCTGTTGCTTTTTCAAGCATCTTGTTCCTTTCTCACATCAGAACATAAGCAAGTATAAAAACTCTGCTGGCAGGCTGTGAATAGGATTTCTGTTCTCCAACTTATCCCTCTCTCTCTCAACAAAAGCATTGGGGACCATCGCTATCCCCAGAGCTGCTCACTCCCAGGAGAGAGGGCAACAGATGTCCACGATCATCTTCACTGGTAGTGCCTAACATGATGTGGGTGTCTGATGAATGGGGGTGAGGATATACCCCTCCTGTTAATAGCCGGAGATGCAGATTGGATCAGAACCAGCTGAGATTGTCACCTGAAAGCCCTTCCCTGCCTCTTCCTCCATGTCACTTAAAGCAATCCAGGCACTATGCTCAGGGACTATTCAAAATATCTTTCTGTGTGTGACCACCCCTGAGTGGAATGAAATTATCCTTCCGATTCGGCAAACAAAGAAAATGCAAGTTCAAACAGGCATCACAAGGAGCAGAAGTCAGAAGACAATGGGAATCTCCCAACATATTGCTTCCCAATAAAGTCAGACCACAAATCGGTTGATGAGTGTCACAGGGTGCTTTCAGGTGATACTGTTCCTCCCTTATTTGTGGCTAATCACAGTTGGGTAGCAAGGCTGTTAGTTTTCTTTTTTTTTTTTCTCCTAATTTCCCTTTTTTTTGAAAGTAGTTCATAATCATTTAGATTTATTCTAATTGCTCTGCACACATATTTAGTAATAAAAAGTTATCAAGCTGGCTGACAAGTAGGTTAAGATGATGGAGAGCCTAGCAGATCCTGCTGCATTGTTGTCTCAAGAGGAAAATGTACTTAGCCATAAACTGACTACAGTTAGACTCGCACTCAGGAAGAGAAGGATCAATGGCTCCAGATGCTCCGGAGCAGTTTCTGCTCTCCTGTATGCCTGTATCATCCAACAAACTCCAGACAGTTGAAGTGCGAAAACCAACAAAGAATTTGGTACTGGAGAAAGCTTGTATCAGCCCCTACTTCTGCAACTGTAAAGACCTGTCGCTGACACAAGTATCGCAAGATATTAGCAGGGCTCAAGGCAACGTATTTAGCGGCAGCAGGATGGACATCCTGCCATAGGGCTCCTGTAACCACATGTGAGCAGCTAGCTGTTACAGACATTTAAAGATCTGACATCACACAGGTGAGGGGGGTAATTTGTGTCATGTAATTCCAAATGTCTAAAAAGTGTGATTTTAAGCCACTCTTAAGATTGGTGTCTGAGATGAAAAGGATGAATGGTCTCCTGCAGAGCCTGTTCCTCTCCACTGATCGTAAAGATAGTCTATGCAGTTAGAGTTAGGCGAAATGAACCCCATCGCGGTTCTCAGGCGCAGGAGAATAAAGCCAAACTACCCAGTTACTGTGCTTTAACTTCCCCCAGCCGCTCAACCACTGCGATCGGTTTGCGTTTACAGCAGGTTGGTGTTGACACCATCCAGGTACCAAAGTCTGACTTGAGAGCTGTTAACTTTTGACAGTTGCACTCATGCTATATAATATGGGTTCCTAATGTGGACACAATGGCTAATCTAACTCCAATGGTCAGAGGAGGGTGGTCAGAGGTCCCTGGTGCTCACTCCAAGGCAGTTAGAACCTGTATCCCAAGCAGTCAGTAAAAGAAATAGTCACAGTAGCCAGGAATTTATAGATGTGCTGCATACAGCCCAGAGAGGCAATGTCTGGAGTCCAAAATGGACACAGTCTTGCAATGCAGAACACTCCATAAATCAACCAACGTAGGTACTGATCTAAAGCCTGCTAAATGCCATGAAAATCCCCACTGAACTCAAGTAAGCTTTGGATCCAGCCTCTAGAAAAACTATACAGAGCTCTTCCTACTTGTTGTTGAGTTGGATGTGGTCAGTTTGCAAAAGGCAGAGGACATCATCAGAGCCTTCAGCAAAAATGAGAGGTGACTAATATTTGTTTGGTTTTTATTTTTTTGGGTTTTTTTTGTTTTTTTTTTTTTTGAGAATGGGGCATGAGAAAAAGAAGACAATCACCAAGAAAGGGAAAAAGAAAGGGAGGGAATGAGCATCCAACAGAGGAAGAAAAAACTGGGGAAATTAATAAGTAAAAGGCTAGTGTAATTTAATGTACACTATGATTTATACACTTGACAATTTCTTTATAGACCAAAGAGAAAGTGCTGCCTGCACGGAGCTCATAATACAAATTGAGATCATCTTGACATGAAAGACACCAATTATAGGGAGAAACACTGAGAGGAAAATAATTAAGTTTTCTCTCTCCATCTATGGAACCTTTTTTTATTTTTTTTTTTTTTACACAGACACTCTGGAGCAGGGAGCTGGCGTGGGGAGCAGAAAAGGGCTAACTGGGAAAATAAAATGGCAGAAAGATGTACCTTCCCCTGTCTGGGGAAATGCCTTCCTGGCAAGAAGAGAATTCAGAGGTTCAAGCTCTCTGTTTATTCTTCAGCTGGGAATTGTCATGGGTTTAATGCAAAGAAACCAAAGTTTATACTCCAAACTGCAGTCTTCTGAATAGTGGTTAGGGGAATATTGATACGGACATCTTTACTATCTGTCCTGTCTTGGTGGACCCTGAGGGTGCGCTAGGAGAAAGAAGATTTGCCAGTCAGCAAATCTGATTAATACCGTGGGTATCCACATGGGATCATAGGAACTACAGAGGTGTCTGTGAGGTTTTATTGACACCTATCTCTACAAGTCTTCAAAAGAGATTTGGCAACATGGGAAAAGACCTAGGTAGGCTGATCCAGCATTTGAACTGACAGACGGACTGAATGAACTCTGTTAGGCTCTCCTCTAGGATGTGCTACACTTCTGTCCCTTGCAATGGTCCTTCTTTTCTCTGCCCATAGATGCTCTCTCTGCTCTCCTTTGAAAGGTGGTCATGGTTCCTTATTCTATATTATCCCTGTTGGGTTGCCACAGTGAAATAAGTATACTGTTTACCATTAGTTAACCCAGAGTTTCTCTCCTCTTTAACTTCCCTCCTGTCCTTTAGGACCTGACTAAAAATTTTTATTTTCTGTATAAACTATGAAGATTCCTGACATTATGGTTCCAGAATTCGTAATAGTCATAAAATTATTATAAATCATATTGTCCTGTTTTACAGTGTTTTAAGCACTTGGGTTGATGGAGGAGTTAGAACTTCAGATGCATCACACTTCTTTTCATTTGATCCTTCGCACGTTCATCTCTGCTGAAAACCACCTTTGCTATCACCTTTGCACACTTTGGACAAGATGATCTTACTTGTTACACTTCATAGTCTTCATTTTGTCTTTTCCTTCCTTTTGCCTAAAACCAACCCATTCAAATAATGCCAGATGTCATCCTCTCACACCAGCTTGCCACTTGCCCCACCTGCCCCCACCCCAATCCTCCCTGCAAGCAGAAACACGGCATCATTTTTCATGTCCAATTACAGCCACCGTGGTGCCACTGTTAAAAGACAGCGCAGGTACTCCTGGCAAAAAGGGTTTGAGTTACAAGAAGCGATGAATTACAGCAAGCCCTTTTTCAATTCTCCGCAGAAATGAAATGTCAGAGCTTGCTGCTGTATTTTTCTCAGCACCATCAGCTACAGGCCACTGCAGGAATTAGACAGGGGACAGACGCTTTTCTGCATCATGATTTTTTTTTTCCTAAGGTTGTCATTTTCTCCCCCACCAACCTTTTTCTGCTCCCTCTGGCTTTGATATTAATTTAGAGCAGGTAGAAGGATCACCTGGGAAAGAAGAGTAGGAAGCAGAGACAGCTGATTTCTCACTGTCTCCATCTTTCTTCCTCTCACTGTTCCCTTTCCTTTCTTGTCTCACTCACTTTTTCGTTAGTCATTAATATACCTGGTGTTTCTAGCCAGGGCTAAGGCTCTACCAAGCTTGAGAATCGACAAATGCAGAGAAGAAAAGAAGAAGAAAGGTGAAAAAATAAAAAAGGATGGAGACACCCTCAATAGCTTCAAATGTGATCTGAGAGAGGAAGAAAAAGTGAGAAGAGGAGGAGACTACTGAAGATCACTGAAATGCCTCTAATGGTTAGGAAGATCATGTCCAAGGCAGAAGAGAGCTGTGTTGGAGATAATCTGCTGGTTGTGCTTAAGGAAGAAATCACTTCATGAGACAAAAAGTGATTCTAAAGCTTGTATGATCTATAAGATCATGGAAGATGATCACAGTGACCATCTATCTAATAATAGTCTTTCCAACCCACCTTAGAGGGCTTAAGAAATTTGAATACTCCCTGAGAACAGACTGGGGGGTTTGATTAAGGCTTTGTATCAAAAACTGTGAGGAAAGGTATTCTATTGTCCATATTTCCTGAAGTTCTCAAAGAGCCAGTCTGGTACAGTGTAGAAAGTAGAGGTGTTAAGCTCTGACAAAGCCTGTTTCCAGCTCTGCACTGGCCTTCTGGATGAATTTGGAGATATCATTACATCTGTCTCTTTCTCAGCTTTCTCATCTGCTTCTTTCTCAGCGTTCTCTTCTGTACAATGAAGATAAAGATAGCCTAATGCACCATGAAGGTGGCTGATGAAAAAAATGTATCTAAATGCTGGTGTTAAACAAACAGACAAACGTCCAGTCATTTCTATGCCTGAATTACGTGAACAGACATAATAACAAATAACAATCTCTTCTTGCTCAGTCATGTTCTGTTATGTTTGGTATTGTTGAGGCATCAGCCCTCTAAATCGATGATGAAACATTGCTGTGACCTAGTCACAAAGGATAGGATGCTGATGTAGGATGGCAGGTCTTAGCAAATGCTTATTGGGCACTACTGTATCTCTGTAGATGCTGGCTAGCCTCATAGAAGACAATCCCATCCCCGAATAACTTGCTTCCTAAAGATGCCATGTAGTTCTTGGCGATCTCATGACATAGCTCAGATGTTAATTGGAGGTGTGAATAATTAATAACTGCCCTGAAATTTCCCGAAAATATGGTTACTCCTTCTTTCTTCAGTGGGAAATATTTTTCTGTTCAAAATCTGCCCCAAAACACTAAGAGGAATTTCACTTTACCACTTCTGCCAACTTTTTGGGAGTCTGCCACGTACAGAATTACAATAGTAATTCCTCTGAAGTCAACAAAGCTATTTATGTGAGTAAAGGTACTGGCAGGAATGTGTTTGTAAGAGTGGGTCATAACTTTTAAAGCATTGAGCAAAATCTGCTGTGATTGAAGGCCCTAAGGAAATGCAAAGTATATTAGTGTCAAAGTTGGAAAGGCCAAGAAAATCACCTACAATTGAATTGTGTGTGTGTAATTGCAAAGTTCAAGTAAATCACTCTGTACACGATTCTGAGTGACATAATTGAATTACAGTGATCTAAACTAGATAGCCGTAAGAGTGAATCCAAAGCAATCTCCTCTCTCTGAAGAAAAAAAACAAAGGCAGGGCCCAGGTCCTCAGCTCAGGGAAATTTCTGTGAATGTTACAGAATCAGGAAAGCTGCTTCAACGTAGGTTAGCTACAGCCAGCCTTCTGTATTTGTGTATTGTAGCTATAAGGCACAGAGCAAAAACCTGTCCCCATGGGAATAGAGGTAAGTGCTGTGGTTGCATGAATTGCCGTGTGATTACACATTAAGCATACTTTTGTGTGGGCAGTGCAAATTGATACAATGTTGGATTAATGAAAGAGTAGGGAGAGGAAATGTTTTAGAATGTTTGGTGAAAAAAATCACATTGGCTTGCCGTGTGGGCAGCACTCCCTAGTAATGCATTGCATCTGAAATGTCTCTATCCCGACCTTATCTGGGTAGTGGACTCTTAATTCCTCCCTACCACCCTCTTCCCTGCCTGACGAGATGTGTGTCATAGACATGTACACAAATAGATGAGAAGACCTGAAATGGGAATGTATGAGATATGAAAAAAAGTCTTGAAGGGTCTGACCTTTACAAATCCGTCAATGCTCTGGTGCCTACCCCTGAGAATGATTGCTACCGGCCATCCCCGGACTCTGAGAGTATTTTCTATATATCATATAAAACACATTATAATCCATCCCTCTATCGATTCATCTTTCCACTCATCTCGTGTATATAGATGAACGTAGATGGGGCTTAAGTTCAGTTCAGGTTCATGTGCAGAAGCCTATGGCTTCAAATCCAAAACTTTCTCCCCGCAAAACAGTTTGGTTTTGAATTTGAAGAAACGGTTGATCTTATTAATAGCAAAACAAAACCGTTCCAATACAACAGATCCTTTGGTTTGTACTTGGGGAAGCTGAGCATGTAGTGCTCAACCTCACGGTGCCTGTGGTTTTAAATGAAGCGGGGAGGGATAAAAGGGGAACTCACTCCTCGGCAGGTTTGAGGACAGCAAGAGGAACAAAACAGGATGCTTGGAACAACAAAGCCTTAATTGCCAAAACCAGAGAGACAGCACTGGGGTTTTTTTTTGAGTATTTGTATCTTATAAGTACTGTTTCATATGCAAATCTGCACGTGAAAGAGACAGCAGGAGATCCTCTTAAAGCTTTGGGCAGTCACACAGTAAAAATGATGTTTGATAGGACTACATTCACCTGCTAGACTGTGCCATCACACAGAGTGTGCCCTAAGGTACCAGTGCCCTGATCATCCAGATGGGTATTTACCTGCACTCATGGATCTTGCCTGGCTTGTGCACTTGACCTTTCCTTCCTGGGAAAGAAGGGGCCCGGGTGGATGCGATTTCAGCTTGGGAAAGGTGTCTGTCATCTCAAACCCCTTGCATATGTGAGAAGTCCCTGGACATTCAGCGAGTATACTCAAGCATGTAAAGAGTCCCAGGACTGGCCCACTGGTGATGCTAAGCTATACAAAAGAGTCTATTTGTCTGTGTATCCTGACAGCAGCGGTATAAATTTTGAAGGGACACCCTGCTCATTAAATCTAATTCCCTGCTGCTACCATGAGCAATCAAAATGTGAAATTCTGTTCATAAACACATCAAATTCTAACACAAAACTAAGTCAGTCTTTTACTGTCCTTTCCTCCGTTCTTCCCTAATATCAGTAGGGATAAGCTTTTCCACAGTCTCACCTCTTTTTTAATTTCCCACTTGACTTTATTTCAAGGTAATTTACATCCAATTTTAAAATGTGCCCAAACCACCTTTTATCTAAAATCTTTCTCCTCTGTCACTAGCATTTTCTATTAGCCAACTCTGCATCCATTTAGTAGAAAGCAACCACATCCTCCTTTAGGCTAGATATTGTGATCCCAAACTCTTTCAGGGCAAAGCAACAGCATAATCCACAGACGTGAAGGTAGGCCATATAGATACAACCAAGATAGCCTTAAACTACCCGGCATGGCTAACGAATAACTGTATCTAGGTGGCAACATAGAACTTAAACGAGCGATGTGAATGTGTGCCAAGGGTCCTAGATCAGCTTTGCAATGTGTACTCAGCTCGGGTGTTTGCAGATTTATGTTTATCTGTGCCTGCACTGCCTAGTTGAAAGCTTGCTCTCAGACCTTGTATTTGAGTTGTCTCACAGATGTTCTCTGTGTTGGTCTGCTCTGAGGTTGCCCAGCAGTGCCTGCAGCTGGTGCTCATCCAGGCAGAGGCACTGCTGGAGTATGCTCAGGAGCTGCCTTGGTGAGGAAGCGCAGATAAGGGGGAAGGTAGGTGTTCTCTGCATATGGGGCATGTCATAATTTTGTGCGTGTTGGGCAGACTCCACAGAGGCCAGAGGCCTTTTCAGCATGGACGTGCGCGGGGCAGGCAAGCAGGCCAGAGAGACAGATGTACTACTCAAGGCATTATAGACATAGCCCCTGCCCCTCACTTAGAGATGAACATCTGTTGTCGTCTTTTCCTTACCCTGAGCCCATGACCTCTGGCTGTTGGCGCTTCCCTGCTGTGCTCTTCCCTCTCTAAGCTTTATCTCTTCTTCTGAAGCAAGACCCAAATGCCGCCTTTGCCACTAATGGTTGCTTGGCTTGACTCTGCAGACTTTAGGCAAGGCCAAGCTCCCATTGACTTCAGTGCTTTGAGTGCAAAAGGAGCTTGGCCACCATCCATCCAAGAAGATTAGACCTTCTGTGCTTGTGGCTTTGTATGCCTGGACACAAAGATAAGAACCACAGCCAACCCTTTTGCCCATGGAGAAATGCTTTCCACAGCACTGCCATTTAACAAACAACTGAGTAAGCAGTATAAATTAACTAGCTGCTTTCACCCACTGCCAGAAGCATGAAATAAAGGCTCTCTTACTGATATAAATGTGCGGGTAGCCTCAGGGCCTGAATTAAAGCATAGCCTCCCCAGGAACTGGAAGAGGCTATCACAGGGTTAATGTTGCAAGCAGGGTTTTCCTTGGTACTGGATTAGCTCCACTCTGAGTCAGAAAGTGATTTTCCCCCAACACTGGTCCTGCTTTCAAGGGTGACGTGTGTTCCCTCTCTTCCTCCCAACCTAATTTCCCTTCTCGCAAGGGTGAAGGTCATCTGTGGGGTAAGCTTGCTGCAGGATAATGGATAGCAATCCATTACCTCAGTCCTGCACCCCAGGAGGACCAGACCTAAACCTATTCCAAGTAGGATGTTGTGGCATTTCTGAAGCATAGGGGCTTCCTTCTCAAGGCATATCCCTATCACGATACAGGTGGTATGGTTGTGCTCTCCTTTCAGTTCTATTAATGAACAAATATAGTCTAATTATTTTAAGATAACCTGAAATATGCCCCGTTCAAACAGGAAAAAAACAGCAGCCATGCAACCGTCTCCACTAATTTGTCTAAACTGATTTGAAATCACACCTCAAATTATATGTGTGAAAACCTTGCCTAAAGATAAACCCCTTAGCTGTGCACTGGATCAGGGCTGATCCTGAGGGAGCCGGCAAAAAGAAAAAATAACAAAAAATAATTAAAAAACTCCAAATAAACAAGGAAAGACTCAGGGAAAGAATAAGATTATCTTAATCTTGACAGTGCCCCTTTAAAGAAAATCTTCTGTGAAAGGCCTTAGAGCATTAACTTTTTCTTCAGTCCTGTTTCACAGCTAGGAAATGCATATTAGGGGGGGATTTTAAGCCCATCTAGCCGCCCAAGTTAGTCCTCCATTCCTAACATCAAATGAATAAGCACAAGCAGGAACCTTGCAAATACTAGTACAGCGTTCAAAAAGAGGAGAAAACAAAAATCCTTAACTTCCCAAACAGAATCAGGCCCTCCAACGCAAAAGGAGCTACCCCTCACCCCCATCTATGTATAACTGGTATCATCTGGTCCTATGTTTTGACAATTATCTATAACATAATTACCAGACTGATGAGTATCACTGATTAATTATGCCATCCTTCAAAGTTGATCTGGGTACTTACAATAAACAAACACCCTGGTTGGGTAACAAAGGTGATTTTCTGTGTCTGTTCCAGCCATCAAAGGCTAGCAATCTCATTCCACCATGTAGGGATGTGGTTGGAGACTCCCAGGGATTCATTTTTGATCTGTCATTCATGCTTGTCTCTGGTCCCTGACCGCACCCTGGTTTCCCCCCGTCCCGAATGAGAAATATTTCCTGTCCACTGAGAGCTATCCAACGAGAGTGATGTCTGATACTAATGCATCGCTGATGCTTTCTTCCTCTAATTATGCCTAAACATTGCCTTTCTTTCTTTTCCTCCCTGAACAACCACTTTTTTTTTTCTTTTTTTTTTTTTTGCATCAACATGTACCAAAGCATTAAACAAGACATTCCATTAATTTCTTCATCATCATAACTTAAGCCTGGGACATACCCTTTAAATATTCATTCAGCTATGAAAACTGGGCATTAAAATTTTAATAATGTCAAGCTCATTTGAACTGAGCTCCTGGGGGACTATTACGATACAATTAGAATAAATATGATGATTGATTTGGTGTAAAGGTTCACCTGTCCACATCTGTTAGTGGCCGGAAGCAGCATGCCACCTCTGGCATCGCAGCCGATAACTCCAAGTTATTTACTCCCTTCCTCCTCACCCCCATTTGCTTTTCACTTGCTTGTGAGCTTGACCCCCTCGCTTGCTCGCATAACGTGTGCAGCTTGGATGAAGTTGGAAGAGGCAAACCAGAGAGACCTCATTGAGAAGAGACAATTCATCCAACTGCATTTTCCTCCCTCCTTCCCCTTCTTGTGCTGTGGCATTTGATTAAAGACAGAGTGTTGATCAGAGCCGCTAGAAGTTCAGCTATAAACTTTCTGGCGGGATTAGCCATTAACCTTTTTACAATATGTTTCTGAACTCCCAGGGTCTGATTCTTCTGCGTGGATTGGTAGCAAGCCTGAGCAGCCACCGATTGACGTGTTTGAACCAGCGCGGAGGAGAAGGCTTGCTGCTTTCCAGCAGCATCCTTCCAAAATCACAGCAGAGAAATATTCTCAAGATGTGACGCCGAGAGTAAAAAAAACACAGAGAGGAAAACCGAGCAAGAAATCACACTACTTAAGGAACCTTCTGTTTCAAACGCAGGATGTTCTCAAACACACAGACAGATAATTAAAAGATTTGTGTCCACTGGGTGCTGAGCATATTTGAAAATTTGGGCCAGATTGTACTTTCTCTCTCTCTGCAGTGTGAATTGGGTGCTACATGGTGTAAATATGAAATGAGATAAATTGGAGCCATGACCACTGAGAACAATCATGGGGGGTTTCTTTAGATCATCTACTTTAAATAAACTACTCATTAATTCTTTGAATTAGGGTATAATGCAAACCTCACTGTATTTAAAGGTAACCCTGATCTAGCCCTGCTTGCAAGCGCTGCCAGTGTTTCTAGCTTTTGGGGCTTTACCATCAGTCTCCTGACATAGGGCGCTTTCCTTAAATCCTCAACTTCTGGACCTAAGCAACTTTTTAACAAGAATTTTAATCCCAGAATAAAAGAAAATTCTTAATACTCAAAACATAGCTCAAAGAAAATGAGCTATGAGTGAAAATAAAAGCTCTCTTATTTATATTATCATATCATATGTGATTGCTTGAGATAATTTATGATTGATGCATCTTTACAGTAGGCAGTGTTAATTATTAGAAGCATTATTTGCTTTTCACTGTTTTAAGCTGTTTCTTTCCTCTCTGTATTTTGCTTAAAGCAGATACTGATCCTAAATCTGTCACTTTCTTTTTCAAATTCAAATCCAGTTCCTGTTCCTATTCATTGTCTTTATTTCTGCATTATTTACTTTTCAAAACCTAGTAAAATACATAAAACAGTCCAAAAAAACTTGTTCTGCTAAAGAAAACAAAAATACTTCGACTAAATTTTATAGAACAAAAATGTACATATATAAATCTTTAGACAAAATTCTTACATTTAGGATCTGCTCTAACTATCAGCAGCTCATTGTTGGTTCTGTATGACGGACCTGGCACTTCATTTAGTTTACTTAGCAAGGAAACATAATTCCTCATGGTAACAATCATTTGAGATCAACAGGTCTGATTCTAGTGTTGGATATTGCTCTCCGTCTTTGCCATTTGCTTTGTTACCAAGATACTTCTAACCATAATTCTTGTGCCCTATATGCAATGACTTTTCTCATCTGAACCCTTTAATCCTTGCAGTCTCTGCGTGACAGATCGTAGGTACCCAGGTCTGGTTAGATAAGCTCCTGTGACCATCCTTGTTATTTGCTGTCAGATCACACAACGGAGGTGGTACAGGTGAACTTGTGGGTGTTTCTACCCTGACAGTGAAAAGTAAAATTTCTTGGGTTAACACAGTTGTGGGAAATGATGGCAAGAAATTGGTGCTGAATTTTAAACCATGACCGTTTGATTCCCGAAAACACCCATAAGCACAAGACAACCACAGCAAGTACTGAAGGCAATTACCAAAGGTGCTTATGTGTAATGGGTGTAATATACTGTAAGATTTCTATGTCCCTTTAGGGCTCCCTCCCTGACCCCTCCACGCCTCCAAAAAGGAAGAGATGTTTTAAAATAAACTTGGCCCATTACACATTACAATATGGAGATAGGAAAGGGAGATAATGGTCACTTGATGTTGATTTTCTCAGAAGGAAAGGAGCAATTTGGAAAGTCTGAAGTCTACTTTCTGTGAATGCAGAGTGTGGAAAGATACGGCCTCGAACTCTTTTACGAAGTCTATTACCTATCATCTTCTTCCCCACTTAGTTTCCTCCATGGAAAAAGGGGTTAGACAGTAATCTTTACCTTCAGGGCCCATTGTGAGGATTAATTAGATATTATTCCTACAAAATTGTAAAGTTCTAAAATGCTATATAAGCTCTCAGTGTTATTATAATGTGCCATACTCTGCATAACGTATACTGTTGCAATATTACCCCTTGGTTGTTCAAGACTACAGAACTGCTGCTTCTAATTGAGTTAATGGCTTCATAGGTTGGTAATTTAATAAAACAGACTGCTTAAACCAGCAAGGTTTTGATTAAATGGGGTGTGTGCAAAGGGGAATTTATATTTGTTAGAGGCTTCATAAATCCAGGGTATCAAGGCACAGATAATGCCGGTATAATAGTCAATTATACAGAAAGGAAGGAAGGACAGGGCTGGAAGCCATCTTGGACATTGATGTCATGTACTGCTGTCGTCAGATCGTTTGGGCTGGTCTCAGCAGTATGCACAAGTAAGCGACGGTGTGCACATACAGATGAGACACTGCGCTTCTCCCACTGCTCCCAGTGATTTTTTTAGAGACAAGGAGGCTATATCCTAGGCTATCATGCCCCTTACCTGACTGTAGAGAGAAACTCCATTGTTTCTTTCCAGCTGGCCTTACCCCCTAGTTTAGCTCTAATACCGGAAGGAAAATTGGAAATTTTGGGAGAGATCGTATTTGCTTAATAAAAAGGCTTAGCTTGTACTTAAATCACAGATATCTCATGAAATGCCTTCCTGAAGTAAGCGCCTGGCCTTACCCATGCAGAGAAACGGGCTGCTTGGAGACCTCCAGAGGGAGCTCTTGGCTGCCTAAATTTAGACAACTAAATTATGCAGACCCAATTTCCTAGATGGAGAAATTAAGGATTTACTCTGGGAAGCCTGCTTCATTAGGTACTTAAAATGTACTCAAAAGTTAGTTACTTCAGTACACAGACTGGATCGCACCTTTGACTCCAGCGATTGCCTGTCTGCAGTGATTTTAGACTGTGGGAGCAGCTCCAGGCGCTTCCACTGCCTGCTGGAGCCAGTAGGAAAAATTTGCACTGAACCTGGAAAAGGAAAGGAATGAATCTCTCCATCTTGACACTTTTCTGTGCTGAAAATGACAATTCATAGCTGCTTCCGTACCACAGGTCAGCACCACTGAGAGTTAAAAGTTTTGTTCTTGCATCATCTCTCAAGAGCTCCACGTCAGGCAAATCTGAAACCAAAGCGATCCTTTCTTTCATCCATTTGACCCTCAAAACCAAAGTAAGCCAGGCACAGTTAGCCTGGCTATTTTGTATATAAAGAACAGCACCCACAAAGCTAATCAGAAGCTTTTACGGCTGTTTGTTGAACACTGATAGATAATCAGGAACGGGTCCAAGCTGCAAAGTTTCATCTGTCAAAAGCTGGGCAGAAACTTTCCATGATAGGGGCCAGCCACAAAATTCAGATCCTGCACAAACACAGCCAGTTTAGGAGGGCATATGGCAGTGGCTAGGATTATATCTCATTCAGAAATCTGGCTCAATTAAACAGTTACTCGCTCACATCTTTATCTGACCCAGCCAAGCTCACCAGCCCAGACATCTGCACTTCTACAGGGCTCCATTCAGAAATGGGAGCCTGTAAGGGTTTCACCAGAGACAGGGATGCCTGACCCTGCAGATCCAACCAGACGATGGGGACCCGAGGCCAGGCAGGAGCCCTGAGCAGGCTTTCCGGCAAAGCGACCAGCATTTTGTGGCTCCAAAGGAGCTGATGTCAGCGCTTCCACTTTGGAGGGGAAGAGCTGGCTCAGCAGAAACAAAAAATAATAGGAGAGTGGGAAGCCTGACATCAAAACTGGATGTTTTTCCTTCTCCCTAAATGTTGTGCCCCGGTTCGATGACAGGTTATTGGTCCTGGTATTTGTTGGTCTCTAGCCTACCTTATGGCAGGGGTCAGGCTGCTTGATGAAAATTGTCCACCTCAGCCTTAAAATCTGTGAACTTTGCTGAAGTTCAGGAAAGGTTTGTGCCCTCACGGAGCTTTGAGTAAAGAACTCAGGACAATTTCCTTGTGGCTCCAGGTGCTGTGCTCATTCCCCGCAAGAATCTTATTAGATCATTATCAGAAATGTTGTTTCGATTAACATTAATTTCATGCCGGGCCAAATTGCCCCTCTCTCCCCTGTGACAAGCTCCATTGAGCCAGTGCTGGACAAAAGGAATTCAAAATTCAGCTCCTTCACGTGAGCTGGTGTGTGCGTGTGTGTGCTTTAACTAAATCATTTATGGTCAATAATGCCAGGTTATTATAGGTCAATAACTTTCAATTATTCACTAGCCTTGCTCTGCTCCCACTGTCAGGCAGCACACCGGCATGTCGGCTCTCGAGAAGCAAAAAGCTCATGATGAGAGCTTTGGAAAAACCAGCACGAACACAGCTTGAGCAGAGGAAAAAAAAAACAGAGGCGGGAGAGAGTGTGAAAAGTTCTAGTTGCTCTCAAGAGTATCTTGGGGAACGTGTGTGTGTGGCATACTCTCCCTTTCTCATGCATGCATGCACACTCAGCCCCAAAATTCATTATTCCTGTGCTCCCAGCTGGTCAGACGTGAGACAGCCCAGATCCCAGGGCTGCGTGACCACAGAGCTGGTCCAGAGCGAACATTACCTCTCATTAAGATCTACAAGCTTGGGCGTAATGCCACAGTAGCCTGCGGGTTGTCTAAGCTTTGTGTGTGGACAGTTAACGCTCACAGCTGCCTGCTCTGTAGTGGGTACCCAAGAGGAGAAAAGTATCAGGATTTTTTCAAGTCAGGGTGCAAATATCAATAAAGAAACAAAAATGAAGAAATCAAAAATTGCCAGACAACATGAAAATTGTATTTGCCCCAGTCACGCAGTGCACTGGCCCTAATACTCTGCCCTGTGTCTCATGAGAAAAGTGGTTGGGAGCCTCAAACGACAGGCACGTGTGAATGAGAGTCTGTCCCAGTGGAGACTGCAAAAGAAAGGCAAAAGCCAGCCCTGTGATTTGGCAGTGACTTGTTTTGCTCCTGTGGAGGGTGCTGCTCCCAATCAAACGTTTTGAGATGACAAGACAGGTCGCAGGAGTTGTGGGATGGACTCATCTCTTGTAAAGAGCAACTGATGGGAAATGAGCTTCTGCATGGAAAGTGGAAGCAGAGAATCAGTCAAAGCCTGGGAGGGGAGACAAGAAAAAATAATTCTGCTTTTTCATTGAAAATGGGGTAACTAAGCTCTCTGCCTAGAAGCCCTTTTGGCTCTTTGTTGAGCAGTGTGTTGACCCTACTTCGATCTAGCACTGAGAAGGTGCCTCCTCAATGTACCAGCTCGGTACTGATCACACTCTGTACGTGGAGAAGGACTTGGCTTAGGGGAAAAGTGTCGCCTTTTCCTGACATCTCGGGTAGTGGCCACTGCTGGAGATAACATCCCCGGCAGCCTTGGCTTTGTTGACTCCCACGTCTGCACAGCTGCCATGGGCAATGAGGAGTTAACAGGAGCTCTGAAGAGCTGGTCCGTTTTGAATGTGAATAATGGGAATACTCTCCTTCAATCGCGTATTCAGCACAGGGATGTACAGAGGTATAAAGTTAATCACTAGCTGGGCCACCCCTATTTCCAGAAAAAGAACTTTAATACCTCCTTTATCCAATGAAGTACCATTGTTATACCTGCATATTATGAAGGGTTTATTAAACCGGTGATAATCTATTCAAGATAAAGTGATCTGTATGGCCAACTGAGCACAGATCAGACAGAATGATGGGAGGTTATTGTTAAAATATGCAAATTCACATCCTATTGAAATGCAAACCCTCCAGATAAGATTTTTTAATAAATCTGGTCTTTTTTCACTGCATGAAGGTAACCTAATGTTTATTGACTTCAAGACCATATAATGGAACGTAATATCTATTAGTCAGATCCTTGCCTCTCTTTCGATTACTGGAGGTACATGTTCTGGCTCCCGAAGAATTTTTGTTTTATGGTTTGGTACAAAAGAAAAGAGATTAAAAACCCTGAAATTAATTAACTTCCTTCTACCCAACACCCCCCTTCCTCCTCAACTGCTGTCATTAGTTACCCAAGTAAAAGGAAGCAGTACCCATCAGCTGAGAAGCTGTCCACTATTTTCAGTGTTAAGAAAAACAGCCAAAAAGAGAAATGCTGCTAATGCAGAACACCTCTGTACCGCATAAGACAGAAATTGACTTTTGGATGCCTTCCTTGGGCACTATTGCCATATCAGAGAAAGTTGTGTAAAGTTTTATTTGACCCTTCTGTAAAATAGGACTGTGAAACAACTTGACCTGACTTCTGTGTGTGTGTTTCTGGGTGTAAGATTTGTTTAATGCATATATTCAGTGTGCTTTTATGAATTGTGGGGGACAGGTGGTTACAGAACCAGACACAGTTTCAGATACCAAAACAGCAGCTGAAATAAAGGTTTTTATTTTAGTGAAATGCCAGCGCTGTGATAGCAAAAGTTGAGAACCCATTTCTGCTTAAAGGTCGCTTCTCCTCAAACGCTGTAAAATCTACATGCTGATGTAGATTGATCCGAGATTTGGTGTGTCTGGTGGAGGTGGGAGGTTTGTTTCTCATTCCAAAGCGAAGGTCAGCGGAGTGAAAGTATCCTGAAATACAGCTTCCTAGCTCCTTGGAAAAGCCCTGCCCATCTCAAAAAGGCTTTTTCATATTGCTGATAGGCCCTCTCAGCTGCTTTTTGGTCAAATTGGGATTGTGATCATGTCTAAAATGGTCCCATCCACTCAACATTTACCCCAGCTGGTTCTCGGTGGTCACAAAGTGGAAGCAGCGAGACAGAGGGAGGGGCTGGGCAGGGGTGGTGTCACTGCCAGGGATGGGGCATGTACAGGAGGGATTCAATATGCAGCCGAAGATGTGCAAGCTGGGACGTGTGAATGGCTGCCTACGCTTGGTTATCTGAAGCAGTTACACCTTTTCTGATCCGTGCTGTTCTGGGCAGACAGGACTATACAACAGCCCAGGGGTAAACTTTTTAAGCAGCACCAAAAACCTTTATAAGTCTGGTCCTCCCTCTCACAGCAGACCTCTGGCTTCCATCGCAGCTGGAGAACAACCCAAGTTAAACCTTTCTGGACAGTTCGCCTATTAGGCTGAGGGGGACGTGCATAAAATGTGCTGCCTGCCTGTGGTGGGAACTGCACTTTCCCATCCCCAGTCTGCACCGCTGCCAAAACACAGACTCTCTGCCCAGGCACCCTTCTCATCAGTCACTTCACTAGGTATACCACCAGTTACAAATTAGCACTTAATCAAGATAAATCCCATAGGAAGGATATGGATAATATGCAATGCATTAAGCCTGCAAATTAAGATGGTCTGATTTAGCCCTGGCTTTAAAACTCCCAAGCTTTCATTAGAACTAATGATGAATGGCTGTACGTCCCCGGTTGGACAGGAGCTCTGTCAGGGCAAGGCTGCCCAGCAGTGACAAAGCCACTGCGGAGCAAGTGCTCTGCTCAATGTTCATTAGGCCTTCCACACTCTCCCTGCTTGGGAATGTGCTTTTCCTTGCTGTGGATGGTTGTAATAGTGACACTTCTCAAGGATCTATTGACTTAATGGTCCCAGAGTTCATTAATAAAACCTAACTGAGGGCAGTGGCTGCTGGCATGATTCGCCCACTGATCAGAATGGGGAAACTGAGGCACGTGGGGCCATATTTGGAAAGGCTGACCTGCACTGTGCCCAGGGCTTTCCATTCACTGGCTCTAAACAGGACCCTGTAGGTCACCTTGCTTAGGCATTCTCAGTCACACTTGGGAGTCTCTTGTTCTTTCACTAACCAGCTTCAGGGACGTAGGTGACATTTCAGCTCTCTCAGTGTGGCCCAAGGTAGCTAAAGCTCAGTGGCCTGAATTCTCCTACCAGATTAGTGGAGGAGCAGAGAAAGGAAACTCTTTCCCGCTCCATCTCTTGGGCTGCAGGACAGATGATGCAGCAGGATGGTCCTCAGTGCTCTTTGCTCCAGGTACAAATACAGCTATTTCTAACGAGCGCCCTGCTCCGTGGTGCAGCACGCTTTTCAAATATACAGTTGGAGATTGTTTCTGTCCCTGTGTGACTGAGCAGTCACAGAACTCTGGTTAACCTCCCTTCCTGCCTCAGCTCCTACCAGACCTGAAAAAAGCCTGTTATTAGGCCTCCCATCTACTATATATAGTCCAGAAAGTAATCTCTGCGTGAGATCAGGAGGGAATAAAACCCTTTAACAGCTTGTTCACCCATCAAGATCAGGGTCCACATGGGCTGGAGTAGACCAAGGGATGAATCCTGCAAAATGCAGGGGAGCTGCTGTTTTAGGGGAGGTTCTCTGTGATTTCAAGAGAAATCAGTTTACGATTCACAACTGGGGAGCATCAGGAACCGGCTACAGTCTGCCAAGGGTTAAGGGGCTTTGTTCTGGCCGCAGAAGTAATTTAGGGAAGGAAAATTCTTTAAAATAACAAGCATGGCAAAATCAGTGGTTTTAAATCTACTCTTCTTCAGATTTGCACTAGTGTGCAAGCGTGTCACAATACGGTATCTTTCCTGGATGTCATACTGCACTTATTACTGGGAATGACTACTTTCTACAGTGCGTCTCTACTTTACGGTTTTTTAAGATATGGATGCTGTCATCATATTCCCCAGAGATGTGTTCTGGTTCATGGAGAGGCTGTTTTATATAATCTCCCGTGAAAGATTAAAACAACAACAGCAGGAACAACAATAACGCAACAAACTACCTTCTGAGAAAAACAACAACGTGGTGGCACAGGCAACAAAATCTCATCACCCACTGCAAAGTGGCAGACTTAACTTAATTCACGTGGCCGCACTTCTCATTCCACAGGAACGTTGGATCACATTCATCCCCAAGAGGACCAGCCCTGTCACCCCGTTCTGGGAAGAGCTAATATATATTACTTTATCAAATGACATCAGAGTTTTTCACGAGATCCAGGTGGCTTGGGACACAACACAGAAGTTGTGAACGCACTTCTGTGTGATAAAAGCAAGGCTCCGGCATGGGTTGATGCCTGCTGAGTGTTGTGATCCACCATGCACCTGGGCTGCTGCTCAGTTGTCCTCACCTCTTCCCAATCCACCCCACAAGAACAAGGGTTTGGGTTTGCTTAAAGAGACCAAACACGGCTGAGTGTACAGTAGCAAGCACAGTACTGATGTACAGCAGAGCCTGAACGGTAATGAGCATCTGAGTATATGCAAACAAAGGAACGCCTGCCTCCACCAAAACATGCCATCTTTCCACTGCTCCTCTCTCCTCCAGTATCACCCTTCTCTTCTGCGCTGCCATCCTCCCTGATGTGCCTCTGTCCAGCAGCTCAGATCACGTACCAGCAAGTGGAGCTCTCTGCCAGCCAGTGCAGCTTCTGACGAGATCCTTTCTTTCCTGGCCAGAAAATGTCAAATCTCACAGTTTCTGACTATTCTTCCTTATGTCTCCTTCCTTTCCTTGCAGAGCAAACCCCAGTCAAAGCAGAGGTGATGGTAGGAGAGAAACAGGGGGAGAAGACCCAGTATTCATTCATAAACCAGTACTAGTGAGGGCGAGGGATTACCTGTGATCCAGGGTGTCAGCGTGCCCCAGTCTAAGCAGAAAGTGAGAGAGCCTGTGTCCAGCCAGAGATGCACAATAATTTGCCAGGAATTGCCAAAGCCAGAGGTCATCTTATTATCAGTGTGACTTTTTCATTGCCAGACAGCACTTTAAGCCACATATCAATAACAAGAAGGTTGGTGTGCAGCTTATGCAAGGGGGGAAACGTGTCTTTTTTGCCTTTTCCTTTCTTTTATTTACTTCCCCTCTAAGATAAGAGGCCAGTAGCTGCCGATCCGCAGGAAAGAAGAGGGCTTTGTGATGAGGGAGCAGGGTTAAGGTGGCTTCTTGTTAATTTTGATAGTGCTGAAGATACATACTGAGCTGAAGGAACAGGATATGGCTGTGCCCTGCGGGATGTTTGTGTCTGTGTGTGTTTGTGTTTCTCCAGCTCCCAGGCTGGAGAAAAAGAGGCCAAGCAGGAGAGATCTGTGTGTGCTTGCACTTGACTGTAACATGCTTCTAGCTTTACTTCAAATCCAGATTAACACCACGGATTTGAAAGTTTGACCATGAACATGTGAGTTAAATACTGGCGAAAACCGTTCAAGGCAGACAAACAAATTGAAATGCAAAACTGTTGATGGAGGACGAGGGAAGTAATGTAAAAACTGGAAGTGATGAAGAGTAAAAGCCAAAGACCTGCCGTATAAAGGAGCTGAAAGCAAGAGGTTGAAAAAGTCTCATGAAAAAGTCTCATAAAAAATAAGTATAACAAGTGCTGTCATGGATGATTATAAGGGTTTGAACCTGTCACCTACAGCAACAAGAGTACTGGCCTTGCTCACTTGACCTGAGGAGATAATGCTGTTAGCTGAGGTTAGGGAGGGCAGGTAATGAGTCGCTGTTCAAATACAAAGCAAAGATGTCCTTTCACTTCAGATAATTAAACCAAAAACATAGGCAAACAAGGCCTGAAGTTCTGGAATTGCCTGGCAAAGTCCCTGAAATCCTCTAAAAAATGCTGCTAGACCTTCTCATCTCAACAGCATCCACCCATCCTTATGAAATGACATTATCTTGGGGATATTCTGTTCCCTGGGGTCCGTTTAAAAAATACCAGTCTAGACGCAACCAAACTACACCCACAGCCACATCCCAAAATGTCCTGTGCTACTTTACAGCACACTGAATTCATACAGAAATTCCTGCATGACATTGCTGAAATGCAGCCATTTCTAGGAGGTAACGCAGATGCAGTTTAACCACACACCACTCAACTGCGCAAGACAGTAAAAGCGATGGGAGAAGGTAAATTCCCTCTTCAAAGGACAGGAGCAAATTGCGTATAATTTTTTCTTTACCTGTTTTGTGCACTTCCTATGAACATTCACACATTTATGTTGTATAGCCATGAATATTCAAAAACCCCCCAAATTTCCAAGACACATATAAAAATATTAAAGGAAGCCGAGCGCTCCATTTTCACACGGATATGTGTCTGCTTGTTCAATGAGGAATATGAAACAACACCATATGATTTTGCTGATCAATCACAACTCACCAACACAGCCTGAAGAGTGAATATGCATAGATAACAATCCAAATATGCAAAAAGGGAGAGAAAATGCAACTTATAGTTAAGAATAATTACAAAGGGTGAATTAACAATTAGCCAGGCATTAATACAAATTCTTTGGGATGAGCAACTACGAATATATTTAGCCTAGAAATTAGGAAAAGGATTATCTCCCATCAGCAGTGTGAAGTCCTAGACCAGTAGCCCAGCAGGAAAAGTGGGGAGCAAGGTACAAGAACATGTTCAAGGTGGACCTTAACAAGTTCATGAAGAGGCAAGGGATCAAACTTGCTGATCCAAGAATGTCTTTCACTACCATGTGTTTTCCCCTTTTGATTTTACGCCAGTACTATCAAAGCAAGGGTGCCTCCTGCAATACTGTTATCAGCTCTGAGCCTTGGCTTAGAAAATGCTCAGATTTTGAATTTTTCTTTATTTGAAAGTAAATGTTGTTCAAGCTTTTCTACAAACACTGGTAGATAGAAACTTAAGTTATATTTAATTATTATTAAGGTGAATCATCACCAATTCACATACCTCCAAAGGCAGGAGATTTAAGAAACAGATTAGCAAATGTTGTTGTTGTTGTTTTTTAAATGATAAAAATATTGTGAGAACTGGCAGAATTGCTCAGGAGTTTCAGTTTTCAAAACCAGTTTCCAAAAACCTGGACAAAGATGTTTTGATTATCTCTTCATCTGTTCACAATACTTAGATTTCTCATTTGAAAGTCAAATAAGCCAATGTCATTTGAAATGAGAGACACTGCCTGACGCATGTGAATGGGAGTCAAGGATTTCTGCGCAGAGTGGTTCAGAAAACTGCCAGTTTGTGTGTGTGCAAAAGTAGTCACCACCCTCTTGACAAAGCCACTGAGTTTGAATCAGGGACCTCTGGAGCGGTGGGCTCGAGCTCCACAGCTTGTCTTGAAAAACTGGCAGATGCCAGCTGGAGGCTTTAAAAACTCCTATCTTCTCAGAGCCAGAATGGATGGGGCTCGTAACACACGAGTTTCTGTTGCTTTTAATTTCTCACACACATTTTGGGAAGGGACAAGGAGGAGGCTGAGGAGGAGAAGGATTCAACAAAAAACTAAAACATGCAAATTATTTTTTTTCCAGTTTCTGGCAAACATTTAGATTGTTATTATCCATAAAGAATGATAACATTTGAAAATGCAAAGCCATTATTCTTTTAGTTGAAAGCTGATTTTCTTTCTTGAACTCCCCTCTCCTGGTATTTCGTCAACACCCAGACAACTTCAACTTAAATAAAACAGCAACAACAAAGGCATGCATTTTCATAGTGTTTATTTTGGCTGAAAAGCTGCTTTTCATACCCACACTTGCACAATTTCAATCAACACTTTTGCCAGTGCTGCTCCTGTGTTTATATCTCAGCCCCAGTACTGTCTTTTAGACCTCAGTTTCCCTACAACAAACATCTTAATCACCTTCCCCCTTCACAGGTGTTAAATTAATAATTTTAAACTGCTTTCAAGATGAGGAACAGAGAAGCAATCTTGAACCCTGACTTGAACCCTGAATCTATTAACTTTGGGGTCTGGATCTCAGTTCTGAAGTGTGGGGATTACTTCAAATGTTGTAAGTAACATTTAAAATCCAGGGATAGAGATTTGTAGTGGAGAAATAACCTAATAATCAATACAGTACAAAAAGATATAGATAGATTGAGAGCTAATTCCTAGTCTAAGGATTCATAACGCCTTAAAAAAAAAAATAAAAGAAAAGAAAAAGAAAAAAAAAGAGGAAACATTAAAAAGGAAAAAAAGAAATACCACTGAGATGTGCAACAGAACTGCCTCCAAGCAGAAGGCTGCTCTAAGACTTCTCTGTAGGCATGATTATTCCTGGCTGGGAGAAAAACCCCATTAAAAAGCGTTTCTGCTCCCTCCCCTGGTTATGGGACACCATCCTGAAGAGAAATCATTGACAAGCCTGCCTTTTTCTAAAAGGGTTAGCCAAACAAATTGTCTTTCTCACCAGAGATCCTCTCCTGGCTTCTGCCCTTTTGTCTTTCTCTTTTCTTGTTATAGTTAGGAGTGAACATTTTGGCACGTTAATTAAAAATAGTAATGGCTGCAACAGAAGAAAGAAGAGGAGGGGTGAGGTGGGGAAAGCTGAAGCTGGACGGTAACTGCAGCCCTAATTAATAGAATTACTATCAGTTGAAAACCAGTCTGATGAGGACTCTTGTCTGCTTATGTATGTACATGTGCATACATATAGATAAATGTACACGTAAACACAGCTACTCTGTTGCTTAGCAGCCAGTAGAGTCCTTTCATGAGAAAACAAAATATATGTGACAAACCGTCTCAAAAACACAAAGTTCCATGAACATTTTTCTTTTCTTGTAGCTATTCAGACAAGGTGGAGAGTGGCCCTGAAATTAATGTCTCAGCCAACGGACAAAGGCAGAACTAAGCTAATTGGATTCCCATCTGTTCCAAACATAGTCTCAACATCACACGATAATAAAAAATAATATGGTAATCATGGCTAACAATTAATCTTTTAGTTGAGATTTTTTATAGGGTGCTAGATGGATCCTAATTTCACCCAAATATAGATTGCTGTCTGGACATATCCTCTGGACAAAAAAGAAAAAAAAAAATCATAGTCTGACCACGCACAATCATTTCAGATCTTTAGGTATATTTCAGGAGAGCAGGGGCTGTCTAATCTAAATGCCTCCTACAGCGAAATACAAAGTGGAACTTAACAGAATCTAATTTTGATCTAAACCCAAAACAAATGTGAACCCAAAACAAATGACTGTTTAAAGTGACACATGTGCTTCTTGTTTTTCGGGGATGAGGATGAGCTGAGTAAACCTTTTCCATTTCACCTGGGGAGAGGAGCAGTACGCCCATCCCCTGGGGCTCACAGCACGCCCCTCGCCACCTCCTACTCCCTTCCACATCTTTATCTTCACTAGTCCCTGGTTAGTTATTTTAACTGCAAACTGGTTGGCCCAACTACTGTCTCCTGGTTCTGTGCCAGTGCAACCGTAGCTTCAACTCAGGTCTTTACAGCAGTACAGATAGTAAAGAGGGATTAAAAACTGGGCAAATTAGCCTTGTAATAAGCCAGTGAGAGACTACAGAGCCGACATCCCCTGATGTCTGGTTGCACGCCACTGCCCAACCAAGAAGTCCTTCTGCTGGGTCCTCTGTGTGGACATTGCAATAGGAAAACTTCCACACCCAAAATCCATCTGTGGCCTAAATGGGACTAGGTCTGCTGAAAGTAATCTCCTCAGAGCCATTACAAATCTCCATGGGAGAGCTGCGTATGGAACCAAGATTTTCGATGAACTTGTGAGCTTCCCCACATATCCATGTAAACTTTTAACGTCTACTGCAACTGGTGGCAATGAGATGCCTAACTCTGCTTTGCTACATGAAAATCGCCTCCTTGTCTTTTTTTGACCTGGTTCCTTAGCAGCTTTGTTTGATGCTCCTTAGTTTTAATTCATGCCGAAATCAACAGAGCTACGGAAGAGAAGCAAGGCTAAGCCATGAAGTTGTTACTCCACATTGATGTGAGCTCTTAAACATCTGTTACATCCCAAATCCGAAATAGCCACCCTTTAGTGGTGAGAGAAATGTTCTTTATATGGCTATAGCTGTAAACAGATGGATAGATATAAGGTGATGTGTGGAGCTGGAACAACCAGTTAGTAAAGTTTATAAAGTACTTTGGAGGTCCATCTGGACGGATGGTACTTTATAAATGTAAGGCCGTTACCAGTGCCTCCTAACAGCACCCGACTATCATTCAGCACTTTTTGGATGGACAGTTAAAGAAAACACATAAAGTGTATTCCTTGGTAGATATTTCACCCGGACTCTTTTACTTGCAATAGCAGAGATCTGGGCTTTCATTTGTACAGACCATTCCCATTTGCAGTCACAGGAAAAAATCTGCAATAGCTCAACTCATGAAGTTGCTGGATTTGTTATGTTTGAACAATGAGGCTTTACAGCACAGCCCTGGAAATAAATGAGTGGTTTGGGAATTTTCTAGTGGCAGGTCTCTTGCTGCAGTAAGGGACAGGATAACTAAAGGGATAGTGATGGGAGAGGCATAGGGGTTTTTGTTGTTTGTGTTTTTTTTTTTTTTCCCCCCTCAGGGGCACTGCCCAGAATTAAATTCAAGTTGGTAATGATTGAAAAAATTGATTGCCTTTCTGGTGATGAGGGGATGCCACGTGTGAATGCTGGATATCAGCAGAAGTTGTACAAAATGCTCATTTTCCCTGTGGTCTCCCTGACGGTCCTTGGGAGTATGGCTGGGGAAGAAGCTGGAAGATATTGCTCCTGGATATGACTTAGAGACGAACAGAAAGATCCCAAGGATCTCACTGAGACTCCTCCACAACGTCGGGACAATCTTATTCCTCATAGCACTTCTTTGGCTAAAGAGATCTGGGGGAGGGGTGGGTGGCTGTACTCTGGAGGAAGCCTGTTCTCTTGGGTCTTAATCACCATTTATTGTGAAATCAGGCAGTATTTTCAGAGAATTTTAGGGTTTGAGCTCTATGTTTTTTTCATGAAACAAATGTGGTGTCTATGGAGAATTTGTTCCTTCAAATCCTGAACACGACAAAGATTTCAGTCTGGATATGCTGCCAGAGGAAGTGTGTTTTCATTTCCTATGCTGCCATCATTCTCTGCTGTGAGATGGCTTCCCCAGATGTACCAAACCTCTCAGGATATTTTGTAGGCAGAAGTTCCCATGATGAACTATCTTTTTTCCCCTAAGACTAGAGACTATTATACGTACCATACCCATGCAGTCTAATTTAGGATTATGGTTTATGGAAGAAGATGTAAGCATGAGTTACCCATGGTGGCCTTTTCAAAGATAAATATTTATTTATGCATTCACTTATTATTTGTCCATGGAATCAAAATATTCCATCGACAATTTTAAGGACCTCATATAATTGTTTTTGTCAACGTTGTTTTATGAGAAAAGGCAGCATAAATGGAATTGTTTACATTTTTACTACAGACCTAATTTCTCTCTATTTTCGTCACTACTGATGTGGTATTTAAACCCTTGTTAAGAAATAAGGTTGGAATAAGCTGTTTCTTTACTTGAACTTAATTTCCAGTTGCAGTAGATTGGAAGGTTGATGAGAGAATTGGCTCCTAGTTATAAAACTCAAGTCCACTCAAATCTTCATTTCTTTTTCAGAACTTTGACACTATCATTAACTGTCAAGATGGTGGTCAACCAAGATGAAGATGGTAACTTCTCAGGGAGGTCTGCCATAAGAGACCCGTGTGAACTTGTCTTTTGACTTCTAAAAACCTGTCCATCTGCCTTTCATTAGCCCTAACTTAGGGATGGAAAGGAGAAAAGCAGACCTATTCTGATAATAGGGGACCTATACCGTCTGTTGGATTAATCCTGACATTTCTGAAGGTCTTTACATTTGACAGCTAGGAGACTGGATTACAAGCAAGTAGACAGGTGAGCAGACAGATTTTAAGTGTTATTAGTTGCATGCTAACAAAGACATCCATAGTCAAAGTAATAAAGCATGGAAGGGGTAATACACATGATGGCCCAGTGCTCACAAGTGTAGAGCCACAGTAGGAACCACCATCATGTAAGCGTTTACAAAGTACCCATAACAATAGTAGTATTTAGGTGCTGAATAAAGTTACTAGTCAGTGCAGCATAAAGGAGTTTGCACACGCCCAGGAAAGTTACATTGATCCGACAAGAACTGCAGGAGGAAGACTGACAGACTATATACAGGATATATACTGTATGAATAATTGCCTCCAAAGAGGACTAGGACAAAGAGACGGAAGAGGATGTCAAGGTCAAATTATTATTATTTCTTTGACTACAGCAGCCAGACGGCTCTCAAATGGTTGATTTGAACAGCTCTAATAGAACAATGTCATTAAAACCCACCAGTCAGTGCTCAGGGAACGACATTGCTGAGTCGCTACTGGTGTCTTGGCAAGTGAATATGAAGGTTCACGCCGTTAATGACTAGCATTTGTAATGATTGCTTTATTCCATTTCAGCAAATACGCCATTTCCAAAGGAGCCCCAGGATAAGGGTGGGGAATTGAATCAATATGCATTTTGGGCTCAGACAAGCCAGCAACCTTTAGCTTAGTCACAGGAAGATCAAGCAGAAACCCTTCTCTACGTTGTCACCAGCCAGCTCTCGACATTGCTATTTCAACAATTCTTACACCTGTGTCTATTAGTCTCACTAATACTCAGCATTTGCATTGTGAAATGGATTCCGGTCCCCACTTGTAAAGGGGCAATTGCCTGTACACCATCAATGTCACCACCTAGGTCCTAGATTCAGCAGAGAGGTTCAGCACGTGCTTCATTTCAAACACAGACATACAACCTATTCAACTCAGCATGACAGGAGCGTGTGTTCAACGTGCAGCACGGGGCAAGGAGGCAGCAGATGGGAAATTGGCACAGCAGGGACTGACACAGCATGGGTAGCTACATGGTTTTTTGGTTATTTATACCTGTAGGGATGAGTGGGGAGGGGAGGAGGGAGAAAGGGGGAAGCAGGCATGGAAACGGCAGGAAGAAGAAAAGAATGAAATCGACATATTACATGCCAAGGCAGAAGGTCTGAGACAAGTTCCCTAAAGAGACATATTCCCCAGTCAGGTTTGGGTCTTTTTCTTTTTTTTCCTTTTTTTTTCTGGGACTGTCATTCAAGTAGCACAATGGGATGCTGAGGCTGTTTGCTAATAGGCATGAAGAAGTTTAGTCACTGGAGGAAGACACCAAGGAATGGGAAGGAAGGAGTGAATGTCTTATGTGTATGACAGTGTTCTATCAAAGCTAACTAAAATGTGTGGAATAAGCCCTGTTTCCCAACAAGTACCTACTAGTGACAAGTGAGCTACTCAAACTGGTATGTGAATGTCTCCCAGAGAGCTGAGTGCATCCTACTGTGCACAGAACAGCTAGTGCCACACTCACCACCGCTGGTGCTACCTGATTAAAGTGTATTTGTTAGCAAAACAGAACTAGAGCTGCAATCGACTGCTTCATGGTTCCACACTGATCCCCCCTGTGCACAGTTTTCCTAGGTCTAGGAGACAAACAAAGCCTTCAGTGTCCTGTCTTTCCAAGACTAGCTGCTTATTTCAAGTCACTTGGGAATGGATGCTGACCTCGTGCTACGTAAAGCCATGGTCCCTAGTCAAGGCAGTGTAGGCTGAATGTTGATATCATTACGGATAGTTCAACTGGTTTCAAAATCAAAAGGCACTTCTTGCTCTCCCCCATGTAAAGCAGGGATTAATAGTGCAGAATTTAATTCAGATAGGGAGGACTTCTCTCTCAGGGTTAAGAAAGCAAGGAATATCCCACTGTGCTAGCCTATAACCCTCTGGCTCCTGGCAGATGCTGAGCACTGTCTTCTGTAGGGCTTTTCTGGTGGGGTTTACTGGAGGTTAGAAAGTAGCCTGCTCTGCATTATACTTGTGCCCCGAGAACGAACTGCCACCAAGGTAGTGCCTTCTCCATGCCAAGGCCTGTGTGTCAAATACAAGGGGCAAACATTGACGTAAAGAGTCTGCAATAGGCAATGGATTGGAGAAGGGGGAGAAGCACAGTCATATCACTCACTGGGGTGAAGAAAGGAGCTGAACCAAGGAGACCGATCTGCAATCTAACACTCTCTCTGCTAGACCAGGATGGGCCTCTTTGAGAGACCCATGCCAGGAGCTTGTTTGCAAGGTATTTCACCACTGACCCCTAAAGCCCTTGGGAATACGCTGGGTACACTTCTGAGAGCCCTGCTGGTGCCTAATCTCTACGTGAAACCAGCTCTGATAAAGAGCAACTCTGGTGGCCAAAAATGCTGTAGTGATTTTCAAGCAAACTACAAGCTAATCCCCAGGATCATGATTAACATGTTTATTTTGCTCGGTTAAACAGATTCTAATGTCCAGGGCTGGGTGTAAGCATTGCTAAGAACACAGTCACTAAGCTGCCAGCTTTAGGTTGCCTTTGGTGATCTAGACCGCCACCCCTGACTCTATAATAACCCTGAGCTTCTATAGAGTGAGGAGGTGAGTTTCTTTCCTTCCTTATTTATTTATTTATTTATTTATTTATTTATTTAAATTTCCAGACCTAAAAGCTGCTCTGGTCTGCCACTGAGCAGTCTTCCCATATGTAAGACCATTGTTCTTTTTAATTAGTCACTTATTGTCCTAGATTTAGGCAATATATTTTCCCTTTTGTTGCTCATCTAAACAAATTTTCACGGCCCTGGAAAAAAACTTTCTTCCTCTCAGTAAGTAGTAGAAGAAAAGGAATTGAGAGAGATGGAGAAAATATCTCTCCTCTACTTGTCCAGATGCTGCCAGGTTCTGTAGTCCGGGTTTCCCATATGATGTGAAATGAAAGGAGCTTGGTCTCTTGGACATTTGTTTGGTTTTTTGCTCTCAGAAGAACAATTAAGTCACATGACTTTAAAATAATAAATGGTTCACTTAATAGCCACTAATAAGAAAACATTCTTGCAACCCACACCAGACTTTTCCTGAGAGCCGGGGTATTTGCTCTTATACGACTTTATTTACATGTCAGCTTTCATGATTAGTGGGGGGTGCTTTACGCCCCCCTTAATCCCCCAAGCATGTGATGGAAGAAGAGGGGATAAAGCATGAATCAGATTTCAGAGAAACCACACAGCAGAGTGATATCAGGAAAACCAGACCTCAGCTAGAAATCATGAAGTGCAGAACAGGAAATTTTCTCTTGTGCTTTCTGCAAAACACCATCCTGCTGCTGACATAGTCCAGATACCTCAGAAATGTTCTGTGCCCTTTGGATACCTTCCCACAACCAACCATTAGGGTGTGCTGCGCACGAGCAGTCACTAATTGCATCAGAGGAAATCTGACCTTAATTCAAATTACACACGCAATGCCAGGCCTTTTCTCTTCATCTTCAGAGATCTCAGCAAGCCAGTGTCTCTGCCTTCTCATGGCATCTGGTAGTCACTGACATCCTCCGTGGTCCCTGATGCTATGCTCTGAATTGTCCTCTCTTGTGCTGTACCTTCCGCGCTGTCCATTTCCCATTCTCCTCTGGGCTTTACGTGTTTATCCAGCCCCATCACATCAATAGCTGAATGACTCAAGGGTTACAGGCCCAAGGAATGACATAGGCAGAACTCATCCTTCCCTGAGGCCTGAAGATAGGTTAGACAACCTCTGGGTGGCTCCACGTTTTATAGTTTTGCGTCTTAGCCTCTCAAAGAGAAATGAAGGAATATGTTCCCAATAAACAGAAAAGTCAATTGAAAACTAAGTTTTAAGGGGATCTGAATAAGTCAAAAATTTGGTCAACATCCAGGATACTTTCTGTGAAAATAAGGGAGAAAAGGGCTTTTGAAATACAGAAAATAGATGGAATTTTTCCTTGTTTCAAAATGGCATGTTTTTTTCTTTAAACTGAAAGGAGAGGGCTGGATTAACCCCTGAAGAGCATTTCACTGAAATTCAGGAAAACCTGGCAGTACTTCTGCCTCCGCTTCTCCCTTGGTATGTTTTTTTTTTTTTAAAAAAAAAAAAAAATTTGTATTTCATTTCCTCTGTTTCCCCAGACCATCACCTCTCTTTAGAGGACAGGGTTTCTGGAGTGGGGAGCACACCGCGTGTTCACACCATCCTCAGCATTTTCAAACCTAGGAGTTGCTGAAATATCTATTTAGAGATAAGACCCCACGTTGGTGTAAACACAGGAATTGCACAAGAAGATAGGTCCAATGAGATGCACGGCTTCAGTCCCTGCTCTACACAGACTTTTTGTGTGATCACAGACAGAAACGGGGCTTTAGTCTATAAGGGCACAGCACTGTGGCTCTTCAGCACAGCCAGGGATGTCCATGCTCTCCGCCTGTTATCCTGTATGCTGGGTGTGATCTGGGGCAAGCCAAATGTCTTTCCAGGCATAGAAACTCCTACATGGACCAGAAGACTGGTCCATAGCTGTGGTCCGCTTACCTGGATACAACAGCCTGAAATTTTGAGCCCAAATTCAAGTGGTCCGAGCGCCTCTGCTCAGCAAGAGCAACAGTCCTGTAGCAGGCAATGTCACCAAGGGGCTGCATGCACTCAAACCGCAGGGTGTTGACCCCATGGTAATAAGACAGTTAAATGAATATCCGGGTAGATAGGTTTTCATTAATCAAGCATATGACTTGGAGAACAAACAGTCATTGAAAACATCTAGACAAGCCTGGAAGAGTGCAGCTGTTAGCATTGCATATTACATTATCACCACATATTTAGATCGTTATTAAGTGAACTTTAAGTAAGGCATTTTCCATTTGTCTTTTTCCCCCTGGTGAATTCAGCTACCAACATTGATTTCTTTTTTTTTTTTTTTTTAATCTGAAACTTGGCTATTAACTTTTCAAAACTTATTAATCTGTTTTCACTCCATTGGTAGCAGCTTCCCCCCACCTTCTACTTAGCTTGTTAAAACTCAGAGTTGATTAAATATGACACAACAGTAAAATATTACATAAGCGCACGAGAAAATTTTTATTTCATTATTGGCACAAAGTGAGTCATCTTGAATATGACACTGGCTTTGGCTCCATTTTCTCTCACTTTTTTGCTCTGGTTTTATATTTAATCACAGTTTTTTTCTCCCTCTCTTTGCGCATATGATTTTGTTTTTCAAATCCACAGCAGAACGATCCTACTTTGTTCTTATGCTATTAATTAACACCATGCTCTAGTTTCCAACATACTTAAATGATGAATAAGGTTAAATTCCAGACAACATTCTGTACATTGCCATCAATTAACAATTTTCGAGGCAGCGCTTCATTAATAAACATTGATCAGCAGAGCCCTTGTGTAGAGTGCATTGGAGCTGAGAATTTGTACCAGAGCTTCTTTAATATGTGTGCTGGAGTGTGTGGTGTGGGTGAGCGTGTGCACGAGCGTGTATGTGTGCGTGTGTGAAAAAAATCAATGCAATATCCTAGGAAACTCATCAGCACATCATCTTCTTAAAGGTTAATTAAGAATTTGAGGAAGAACAGAGGGGCTGAAGCAGAGGTGATGGACACCCGTGTCTCTCCAGATCATTAAGTACTAATTAGGTTTGGAAAGTCTATTGAGCTTCCTTGGTCTCATCAAGCCATGTGATGGTCCCTGGATACCTCAGTGTGAAATGCCATCAGCACTATATCTCCCTTTATGAACAGGATGCACTTCAGTCTCAGGTGTGCCTGCTGTCTCTCACTCTGTGTATGCGTCTTTCGGTATGATTAAGCTATTTTATATACTGCATAAAAACTGCGTGGAGAATACAGACTGTTTCAGAATCATGTGTAATGCAGCATTTTTGCTGGAAGGCTAAAAAGGCCAAAAAAAAGGGGTAAAAAAAGGCAAGAAAAGTTCCTGTAAGGTATAAATTCAGAATGAGCAGGGGAAAAACTTACAAGTCCATATGAACCCTCTTGCTGTGCTAAAAGTTCGCTTAGGGAGGACTTCCAAACTGGCTTCCCCTTACTTATGTTTCCTGAGCTCAAGATGGACGTGGGGCAAGACGGGACTTCCACAGTGAAAGTTATCAGAGCAAGTCCCCACCATGCAGCTTCAAAGAGACCATAATATGTATTTTGTTAATTACCTCTTTTAAAACTCTTAGCAAGAAGTGCTGCACAGCTAAATCCTAGAAGAAGTGGTGACAGTTTTTTAGAAATGGCTTCCATGGAAGGTGAGATGCTGCTTTTAACTTAATTTCCCAGCTTTTCAGTATTTCCCACTCTACAGGTCTTACAGGGACAGACTTTTCCCAGGATGCCTCCTTTAAATTGAATTGGAAATACAAATTTAGATGTTCAGCTATGGACAAGGATCTAGCAAGCAATCCAATCTGTGCCTGAAAGAAACCTTTGAGGTGCCCAGGGACTGAGTCAGCTCTGAGTGCTAATGTGCAAAGTAATTCAAACCAGATGCCAGTGACCAGATAGGTTCTTCTGGCAACCAGCCTTGATGGTGCTATTAGAAGAAAAGCACAGCTGGCTCTGTTATGAGGGTTCCCTGAACTTGGTAACTCAATAATATTTGTTAATTCTAGCTTTTAGGCAGTCTTAAGCTAGTGGGATGGCATAAAGCTGCTGAAAGTTAAAAGAAGAATGGGCCTGGTAACACTTTGGCATTGTCAGTCCAAAGAGATCCTTATTCGGGAATATGCAAGAGGTGTCTTCTTTACATATAAAAAGCTAACCCACACCCAGTCACACACCTATTCCCTTTCTCAGGATGGAGAGAAGAATAATGTACCTTAAGACGTTAGCACTCATTTAACAAAATGATACTGGAAAGGGTTCTCCTTTGAGCTGACATTTTCAAAGAACACCCGCTATAAGGGAGGATGTTGACACTGGGCATAGTTGCCATTGCCTTTCTGAGCCCTATTGAACTTTGACTTTGATTGCACCCGATGGAATGGAAGTTAATGGTTCACTGGCTCAAACTGTTGCCCTGCCAATACCGTGCTATTAACATTTTGGTTATTAAGAGCAAGTCCAGCTGCATTAGCAACATCACAGGGGTGAAGGGAGCAGTCTGGGAACCACTAGGATATGGGTTCCTTAGGATGCTTCCGGAATTAAAATCAACTGCCTCCCACGCCCACCACTACTGCTAACCAATTTTCAGCAAAACATAGCTGAATTGAAAAGCTACTGATAATGTTGCAGCCTGCACGTCTGCTCCAGAATATCAAGGACCCCTTGATAAACCCACTGCAATGCCTGGAGCACTTCATCTGCAGGCGACTTGCTCTCTGCAATATGGAGAGGATTGCCACTAATCCTGGCGCATTACTGTTCACTTGACAGAAGTCGCCTGGAACAACTTGCGTCTGTTCTTGTCCTGATTTGCTGTCGGTATTTATTAAGAGCACTGTGTTTAAAATGGCACACAATGTAGCCTGCAGATAACATCTTAAGCTTCCTGTCTATACCAACAAAAAAACAAACACCCCCTCCCGAGAAAATCTCCTCCAAACATTGTCACTTCCCCCTTTGCTCAGCCATGTCACCGCTGCTGCTTCCTCCCCAAGAGGTCCCTGCGAGAGCAGTGGTGGTAGCAAGAGGCACCTTATCTCTGGTTTTACTGATAACCATTCCTGAACTGCTGGAAAATAATTTTAAAAACTGAAATTTAAAGCCACATGGTGATATAAACCAAAATATTAACCACTCAAATCAGCTCTGTTTTCATTACTTCAGTAGAGAAAGGTGTTAGACTGACACATCTGTGGTCTTCTGTTGACCAATGAGACCTTCATGTTTCTGCCCTTTCTGGCATAACTGAACATTAACCTCCAAGGATGTAGAGATAACAGCTTCTCTGAACATTCAATCTTAACAATTGTGCTTAGAAGTAAACAAGACTCACTGTTGAAGGCTGAATATGGTGATGGTTATATGATTTATTTTCCAGGAAAGAATGTGGTTTGACTCAATGAATTTTCCAGTTTCCAGTAAAGGCCCTACAGTATTTCCAGCTGGGTTGATTACAACTGTTTCTCCTAGCTTTTGATATCTCTTGGTTTCAATATCGTCATAGACCAAGAAACTTTATCAGTTTGAGTAGCAGAAGACAGTTCTCCAACACACTGGCAAAGAGAATCTGCTTTTCTGTGTCTCCTACACAAAAACTGCTTCTTCTGCCAATTCAACTGAAAATTATCATACAGAAAAATAAGTCTGGGAGGAGATGGATGATCAGGGTTTTTTTTAAAATAAAGAGGTATTAGAGAACCTAAATGAAATCCCTTTGTGTTTCCTTTACTAACCCTTGAAGATTTTATCTTGCTAAGCTGATATTTCATTGTTAGTGGAGGAAATCTTCAAACCTACCAGGTCCTTAAAGACCTATTTCTTCTACTCTTGGATGGATAGTACGCTTAAGAATTTAGCATCAAACAACTTTTTCGTGTTCTTTTTTGCTCCCAGCGCATTGGTCTCATGAAAAATTTCATCACTTAAGCGTGTGAAGAATGTGTGTGCATGTGTGAGGGCATGCATATGTATCAGTCTAGCATATTTTAAGTCATTTTATATACATATGTATATATATACATATTTGTGGAGAGGACATGTATGTGTGAAGACGGAATACTGTCATATCTGGTCTGGATGTTTGTGTACTTCAGGCAGTGTGCAGATAGAGAATGGTGTGAGTTAAAGAAGAAAGTTTATATTATGGTAACAGTCCTAGACAGCAAAAAGAGTTAATGTAAAGCGTAACTCTTCTGATCTCAGTAATGCACTGGAAGACAAACCCGTGGAATATCTTTCCCTCTGTCTTTAAAATAAAGGAGAGGTTTGCAAAGCCAGGCCCCGTACATCAACCTAGTCCATGCAACATCCTCACATTTGTCTGGGACAAGCAACATTAGGTATGGCAGACAGTAACGGCGCTTTCAAATGAGGGACAGATGGCTGTCCAACACTGACACCGCAACTGTCCGAGACACTTAATTCGGTTTCATTCAGCGGACCTTTTTCTCCCCAGTCTCTTGCTACCGCTGTCAAACTTTTCCAGAAGCAAGAAAGAGTGCAGGAACAATGTGATAGAATTACAGAAGGTGGTAGAGCCATTTGTTAATCCATCAGGGAAATTAGTCCATCAGACAACACCCCGCTTCATAAACTAGATCTCTGGGAAACAGGTGTGTGTACTGGGAGTATGTGTGCATGTGTGGGGTAGTGGTGGAAAGCTGTGGATGCAGGGGAGGGGACAAAGAAGAGGACTAGCTAGTGAGCTTTAGGGTGAGGAAAATGACAGCCAGATCCTGACGGAATATAACAAGGTATCCAAAAGAGTAAGACACAATGTCTACCATAAACCAGCCTCCCATTGGTTTCATTTGAAAACCTGAGCTCAGAGAGGAACACAAGTTCTCTGGCACCACAGAGCCTCATCTGTCAATGTCCTTGTAGGTACCAGTGGGATGAGATGGAGAAGAATAGAGTAAAGGCTACCTTGTCATTTTATTTCTTTATCCATTCCTGCAAAGACTGCAGTGCTTGGAAGCTTTAAGCATTTAAAGTTACAGATAGGGATGTCCCTGCCAGCACAGGGCAAAGTCCTTGGTAAGCCTAGCTCTGGCCCTAGGAGTGGAAGATGCGCTGTGTTACTTCTGTGCGCTACTCACCTTTCACTGTGATGGTCCTTCTGAGAACGCAAATCTGCCTGCAGCTGAGTATTTCAGGAGCCCTTTGTGACAACAGCTACACTTCAGCTTGCCTGATGAAAGTTCAGGGACGGAGTCATCCTAAGCAACCTTTTCCCTTGGCTGGTTCTAGGTAGCAAATATTGGTAGGCACCGTGTAACCCTCGTGGAGTTACTCAGAGCTGGAAAGGGACAAGGAGGCTCTGCCTTGTCTGGTCAGCCATAGCATTTACTGAAAAAAACTTTCTGTGAGCTCTGAAGACAATGAAACCTGGCTTCCTAAGGGTTTATACCATGAGCCCCCACCCCATTTGGATTTTCTGGTGTCTAGTGAGGGGTGTACTCCAGCCTGTCCCTTCTTTCTGTATAAGCATGGAGCTCAGAACTGCACATTACAGTATATTCTTCTGTGTCAGCCCTCAACAGCACATTCTTTGGGAGACAGCGTAGCTGGGTTGAAAGGAAGAAGGAGCTCGCTTTATGTATCTGCTCACTTCTTGAGGGATATCGGCATTGTGAGGTACGATTCTCCAGACCAGGACTACCAGGGTCAAAATCTGTCGTGTTACAGGTTCACAATCTGCATGGGCTATAGAACAAAATCACTGTATGCCTCCACTCTCCCTGAGGAGAGGAAGAGGAAGAGGGGAGGAATCATAAGTTGATACCTGGAAATTTTGATTATTTTTAAGGAGGAATCCACAAAAAGTATTTTTCCAATTTTTAGACACACAGCTTTCTCCAAAAATCAGGAAATACCAAAAGAATTTCAAAAGCCTCTTACTAAAGATAGGTTTGTTTGGAAAGATATTTTCCATTAAAAAAGAATATTGCAAATGCTCACTGTTGACCATCTTTTGGACATCGCTTACATTGACTTACAAGTCCTGGATATCGAGTACTTCACCTTTGGTCGAATAATATCCATAAATAAGTGGTTTTCTTTGCATTCCCTAAGACTAACTGTATTTCCTCATCCTGGGTGCTGGGGATACTAAACTGTCCTGCTTCTCCAGAGACGGCAATGCTGCAGGGGTATATACCCACCCATACAACCAAAGTGCAAAACATCCTTCAAGCATTGTTCAGGGAAATTGCATATAGCGTTTTGACAAGGCATGTTCTTTACACTAAAGATGAACTAACTCAACTTTACATCAGCAGTTTGCTCATGATCTCTGCAATTTTTATTTTATTTATTGGATGAAAGGAGTCGTGATTTGGTCAAATTTGAAAGTTCAGATGCTTTTTAGTTTTCTGCATTAGAAACAAACCTCCCAAGCTTTATCACTTCTGTCTGTCTTTAGCTGAGGTGACTAGCCTGATTCAAATTTTTGTAAATATACTTCAGCTGGTCTCCGGGAGGTACTCCGCACTGCAGAGGAATGAGTCACATTGTTGCTTTCACTTTTACACTGGGGATACTGCTCTTGCCAGGATCTTGCCATTTACTTGGAGAACTAGTCAGCGCTCCTTTTGTATTCCAGATTGTCATCTTTCCCTTCCCTTTCCCCCTTCCTCCACCCTCTGGGAGCTGCAGGACAACATTTTTCTATTGTCCTATGGAGATAGACCTTGGGTAAGTCATGTTGCCTGATCCCTGGAGAAGAAAGGAAAACAAAACCCCAGCAAAACAAAACCTGTTCCCATTCACACCCCAAACCCTGAGTATGGTCCCTTTGTGCCAGCTGCACCATCATACTACGGCTTTCTATCTTACCATGATTTTTTTGGTGGAAAGCTGCCTATGCAATCCGTGAGCACTGTTGGAACAGCCCAATTTTACAAGCATAAAGTATTATGATTGCATTGATTTCCATCATAAATCATATTTTCCATCCTCTGTCTCTCTTTCCTTGCACTGACTGAATTAAGCCTTGGTGTTTTCTTTAGCTGCTGCCAGAGCTGAGGCTTGAGATGATATTAGGGTAATGATGATAAATTTTACCCTCAAGCCAAACCATTTCCACATTACAGATAATGTTTTTTTCCAAATAAGTTCTGTTATTGGAATCCAGGACCCACCACATCTGCAGGCTCAGAGGCTGCCTCAACACAGTCTCTTTGCTGTAATGGGTTTATAGATTTGAAAATTTGCTCTAAACAAATAAATGAGAGAAGAGAGGAAAGAATGAATGAAGGAATGGAAAGAGAGAATCAACCAGAAGGAGGGAAAAAAGAAGAGAAGGAAAGGGGGAAAAAAAGGAGAAAGGAACAAAACAAAAATAAGGGAAAGAAGAAATAGAACAACAGGGGGAAAAGCAAATAAGGAGAAAAATGAGATAATGTATGCAGCAAAGTACTAGCAAGCCCGATGCTAGCTCTGTGTGTGTCTCTGGGAAGGAGCAAAGCTGGCCCTACAGACAAGCATGAGTGCCAGCCAAGCATGCAGGTCCACAGCTATGTGTTTCAGATTTCACCCCTGCCTTCTTAAAAGACCATTCCCTGGCATCTCATCTCAGGAAGGCTTTGGACAGACCAATGTAATATTCCTGCAAAATCTCAGCTGTCTCCACAACGGACTAGGATGAAACTGAACTAAGACTGACTCAATATTAGTTTCTGTACTATGGCCTCGGTCTCAGGTGGTTGTCTTACTGGTCTAAGGTTATTCTCATTTTTCTGAAGCTACTGCAAAGCAGGCCATCTTCCAGCTTTCGTCTGAGGGGAATGCAGTTTGTGTAATCAGGCCTGAAGGACAGTGTCCCATGCTCAGCAGAGTATAGATTCTGAGCATGGTGACCTTCGATACAGAAGCTAAGGGGGGCCAAATCCATTACTTACTTGTTCTTCAGCCACTATAAAGGGAGGCAGCTCACCATGTCACTGTGGCATCCTACAGGGGTAACCCTGCATAACCCTGTATCCCTCACTGATGCTCCATCCCTGATTTGGAGCACGGCTCATTAAATCCTATGCTCCCTGTGGCTTGTAAGCACCTAAGTCCCTCTCTGCTCTGCTCCTCACATTCAGCAGACCATACCTGCTTGAGTGGTTTTTTTTGCTTGTTACTCTGCTGAATGAGTGAAGTCCCCCATGGGGGAGCACAGGCAGGGATGTCTGCTTCAGCAGCAGGCAGCCTTTGGAAATCAGGCTGGCTCAGAGCAACAGAGGAGTTCTGAGGAGCTCTAGTTGGGGAAATCACCTACACACAGAGACGCTCCTGTGGAAAAAAGCACACCTTGATTCCTACTCTATTTTTCTCATGGTTTGCCCTGCCAGGTGAGATTCTCTGAGGAAGCTGCTAGCATCTGCCACCATTTGCTCATGCAGAGGAAGAATAGTTTCATATCCTTGGTTCATCTTGAGCCATAAAATTGCATCTCATTAGCTTACAGTGTGACAGTGGGATTCATCTGAATGAAAGCAGGTATCTGTGACATAGATGTCTCCATCAGGGAAAGCCAATCCCTTTGGAGTCAATGGAGGCAAACAGGTACTCCTAGCTTGCGACTTATCTCATCTTACAGTGGACATCTAAGTCAGTCAGATGAAGCCCCTACTAGCTCTAAAGGGAGTCTGGGGTGACTTGCTTAGATAAAGCAGCCTGCATCTGAGGTCAGATGAGTTGCATGCAGCTGTACCTTACTTCTTACTGGTCCAGCTGCTTGCAAAGAGACAACTGACTCGTGCTGTATTTGTGTGGCTTACATAAGCATCCCCAGTATGATTTGAGCTGGCAGATAATACTACCACACAATGAAATAGGTATACTGCACAGAAGAAGCAAAGAGGTGTCTATCATAGGAAAATTAATTTAATCACAGTACTGGAATATGAAATGAAGGTGGAGAAAAAGTGAATCCCACGTGGTTTGCTAAAGATATTCCTTGTTGTGCTCTAAAAGGAAGCACGATCTCACAGACAAAGGCTGACTTAGTATGACAAGCCTCTGGGCTAAATTCTCCTGAAAAGGACAGAGCAGAGCCCATCGTTTTAAGCTCCAGAGAGGTGTGGAGTCACACCTCCCTGCAGACTTTGTCTCTTGGTCCTGGACAAGTTGATGGGTCTTCAAATTTTACCCCAATAGCTCTTCACTCTGAACCCACACAAGCATTTCAAAACAATCTAATGAGCTAAGGGGAAATGTTAGATTCACAAGATTTTTGTCTGGGCATTCTGGGTCTGCACAGACATTTGGGTAGTCTGGACTTTACTCTCTGTAGAAGAGAAGTAAAGCTGGTGATGTTGACTCTAAGACAAAGCCTCTCCTGAGGTGTCTGCTATCTGACGCCGCAGCTCCAGCAGTAAACTAAATAGGTCTGGGCACAGGTTTAGGCACTGCACTGAGAGCACCCAACCAGTTTTATTGTTAGCATGATCCTTGGCATGATTTTGGTTGATGCCAACTAGTGCTCTGCCACACAATGCTTTGATATGGGGGATAGCTCAGACTGGGAATGGTTCCAGATGAAGTCTGAATGAGGCCACACTATTTTGGGAGGCAGAGAGTTTAGCCACATAGATGAGCTTTGTTCTGTGCCGCTTGCCCTTGTGTCCAGAGAACAGGTCCCGGCCTGTTTGATTTAGCTGTGTAGCTGTTGCTTTACTAATCCTGTCCGGTTAAGCCAGCTACCTCCTGCAAACTTTTTTCTTCATGCCCCAGGTTCCAGAAGAGCAGAGGAATATCTGACATCCTGACTCACATTTTCTCCTCCTTTGGAGCTCAGAGTTATTGTTCTCCTCAGCCCTAAGCCAGAAGCTCTCACTGCAACAAGCCTGGGCAATGCTGAAATACAACCTGATGCAGATGGTAGGAGCCAGCTCTGATTCTGGCCAACATATTTACAGCAGGGAGAAGGGAAAAAAAAATGGACCTGCAGACAGGTAGGCAGGTGGCAGGCAGTTTATTTCATTGGCAGTGCTGGAGTGCCTACTTCACAGGATGCTAAATGCAGTAAGTGGGGAGGAGAACAAATTTAAGAGGGAAGAAGGAGGGGGTGAAGCAGTCAGTGCTCTTCAGGGTGTGAAGGGAACATCCTGCACTTCCAGAGCAGTCTCAAAAAAGGGAAACACCCTCAGGATACTGCCTTTGCAGGGTCCGTGTCTTTTTAGTATTCACATCAGCCCCTAAAGAGGTGCTTTCTCTGAGGACATGAGTCATCCGGGAAAGCCAGCAGCCCTACCATGTCCCTGCTGCAAGTCCAGGTTTGGCACAGACAGCACATCCTGGGCTAAGCGTGCCAGATGATACGTCCTTAAAATTGGGCTAAACCATTTTACTTGCTCACCTGGATGAATCAAATTGGGATCAGTCTGACTTAATCAGACTGTCTGGCAATCCTACCAGCACCCTCAATAAAAACCTACCTGATACCCTGCTGCTGCAGCCAGGACCATCAGAAATCCTGAGGGATTGCTGTCCTCCATCATTCCTCAAGGCTAAGTGCTTCCTGGTAGTGCTGACTAACCAAATTAGACCTCCACTTTGAATCTATATTCCTAGTACCACGTCCAAAACTCTCTAAGAATGTAGCAGGATACCAACACATAGGGCAGGGCTAAGTGATGCATTTTCCTATATTCCTTTCTATACCACAGTTAAAAAAAATCGACAAAGGCTTTATGTGTGTCCTTTCACCTGTGGACTGCCTCCTTTTTCACCATGCTCACTGCAGAAAAGGAGGAACCACAACTGAAGTGTGGAATTTAAGTGCAGTGATGCACAGCTTATGATGCAGGACTCTTTCAAGGAATGGATTGACCACACGGGATATCAGCAAGGTGGACAATGCAGCCGGGGAACTGCATGACAGCTGATGCTATAGCTGTGCAAATTAAAGCAGTCATAAAGGCAATCAAAAATTAAGCTTCATGGCACAAAACTATGCACCTGAAGATACCAGGAATGACCACCCTAAGGCAGTCAAGAAGAGCCTGGAGCCAAGTGTTCAGAAGCTTCGTGTCCTGCTTCTGCACAGTTCTCCTTCCTTTGCCTCCACAAATTGACCAAAAATAAAGGCACCATTTTTGCATTGCCTGATAACTCTGCAATAGCAAAAGCAAAAGCAGGAGTTTGATAACCATTCCTAGGACCTCACGGACAAGATACCTAAGAGGACAAAGTCACTCTCACATTTACTAACAACCAGCATCACTGCTGGCAGGCACACTACAGGGAGAAGGATTAGATAAAGCACAGAGAACAACCCCATCTTCCACCTTGTGAAGGAGCATTTATAACCCAGTGCAACGGAACATTTATAGTTACTGTGGCTGTACCAGACAGCTTCAGTCTGCTGGGCTGTGATGCTAGGCCTGTTTTGAATGAAAAGAAATACTAAACTAGATTGTGACTATTTCATGGATGGTATTTTATTTTATTCCATTTGAACAGTATTTTGGTTTATCTTGCGTTTCCCAATAAATCCCATAGTAAGATCTACATGAGAAATACACTTAAAAAAAACCCAACCCAACAACAACAACAACAACAACAACAAAACCCTTTCTTCTGCTGCTGCTGATAACAAGGCCTATTACTTCCCAGCCTGTGTTTGGTTTCAACACCGTATAATCTCTGAGCTGCAAACAAGAGACCAAGACAGCTCTGACTAGAGCTACCCTATAAATGATTTTGTCCTTGATGTTTGTTCTCACTGGAGAGGTGCCAAACTCTCTGCCATGTGTTTAGGTACAGGTGGTAAATAGGCTTTTTGGCTGGTTCATAGGTAATTCACAGGTAATTTGCTAGCGAAAGCCAGGTTTGCACCCAATGAGAAAACAGAACTCTTTCAAAAAAACCCCCGTGTCCTGAGGTTAACGCTTCAGTATGAGGCTCATGACTTTTTTTTCCCATTTAGACGTAGTGGATGACGTCCCCCACCTCGTGGTCTTTTTTACAGCAAAGCACCCAACCTGGGCAGTAAAGCATTGCATGAGGTCGTACCGCATCGGCATGCAGCTCACGGGGACCACACCTATCCTTTGCCAGTGCCTCTTCCCAAGTGCTCCCTAACATTTCTCTCTTGACCTGCCCCGAAGCTGACAAAGGCTAACAGCAGCCTGGAGCTCCTTGGCTGCCCAAAATGAGCGAGAGTGTCTCTGTTTAAACTAATGGGTATGGACTGGCCGTGATTAAATTTAGGCTAGAAATGAAAGGGAGACGGAGATGTGGAAAAGCCTTCCAAAACAGAACAAAGAATAGGAGTGATCTGAACAAACACAGATGCCTATAACTGAGCCAGGCCCCTTCTACTCAATGGAGAGAATTAAGCATCGCTTATGAATCATCTCACCCTAACAAGGCATCCAAAATAGACCAGATGAATCACAATCCAGAAACACCTATTTTTCTCCCCTCTCTGTAACAGCCCAAGGTAACTACCTGAGATAGAGACCTTTACACGGTAGGTGGTTAAAGTTAGGTGAGATGAATTAAAAATAAATAAATAAAAATGTAATCAACAACAAAACCCTAACTGTTTTTAGGTGCAACAGGACACCTGTATGAAGGTTATCTGACACAAATGGATATCACTGAATGAGATGACGCAAGGAGTCCACTGCAGGTCAAATGGGACAATTCTTGCAATAACCAGTTAATAAAAAACTACCTTGATGGAAACTGCTTACAACTAGTGCCGTAAAAATCTGATACTTTCCTTTGAAATTAATGTAACACTTCTTTGTTTATGTTGGGATAGTGAAGAACTGTGTCTTCCCTGTTAATCTGAATCGAAGGTCTAAAGACTACAGGGTTTCACTTCTCTCTAATTAATCTATTTTTATGCAATATTCCTGTAATTAACAGAGATGAATCAAGGGGTTGGTTTAAATAAGGAAGAAGCAGAGACTTATTCAGGAGTGAGGGTTCTCTTGATACTCTTTTCCTCAAATTTGTCTCAAATGCCACCTTTCACGACTCCTTTCCCCTTGAATAAAGCCAACTTTCCACATAGTTATTTCTGCTGCCATTGCTGCCTCAAATCTCTTAAAAAACATTGCTTATGCGGTGTTTCACTTGCCAAAACTAATGGGAAGTAGTGGAGAGGAAAGATAAAGAAGCTTTTGTGTTCTGGGTACCTCTCTTTAACAAAAGCACACAACTGTTTTTAGAAAAACCCATGTGCGCCTTTGGCACAGGTTGGTTCGACGGTGCAGACAGTGGTGGATCCCCGCAGTGCATCCCAGCACACCCACAAGTTAACACACCGTCCCAAAGGTATCGGTACCTTCTCCAACCCAGGATGAAGTCCTGCCTTCCTGCTTTTGCCAGGAGTAAGCAGGATTAAATCACACTTCTGACGTTAGTGGGATTTTTTTAGGGTAAAGAAGCATCTCAAATCTGACAAGCATATTCCCCTTTTGGTGTCCTTGTGTTGAATTTGGTAACAACGGACTCTGGTTCTTGCTTTTAGTTTGAAAGTGAGGAGTGAATTTTTGAAACAGCAGGAGAAATGTAATTCTGGGGTACCTTTACCTTGATTCACAAAACACACCACAGTCATACGCAGAGGACCCCTGGCACAAACCTCCCCAGGACACAAGGTTTGAACCTCTAGCTGAGTGCTTTTGTTCATAGTTTGACCTCATCACTCAGGCAAACAGATCCTGAAGCCAATGACTGATGTGATTTCTTGCCATGTTCGTTTCCTTACTCATTTTTTTCCTCACTTCTCTGTGTATCTAGCGTTAACAAAGAAACCCGTCTGCGCTGTCTGGCTTGTCCAGCTTTTCGGATCTCCTGCAGGCTCCCCCACAACTCTTTCATCTTTCGCAACGGTGGCCGGCACACTCTGAGCGCGGTTCCTCTCCCACTGCCGCCTGTTTTGAAATCCCCATGATAGCCATGTACGAGATAAAATCAACGCCACCGCTTCCATTTCTTCTTCGGAAACAGGATCTCTCTACACTCCCGTCTCACTAAAGAGCTGAATTATCTGAGCTTGATCTTCTGCTAAATAATAATAATATATTTTTTAACATATCACCTGGTACTCCAAGTGATGTGAAAACCCTTTCGGAGAAGTCTGCTGAGGTTAGCCTGATGCAGGTTGTTTCAGAGCATTACTTGGGTTCCTTCACAATTTAAGTTATTGTATGGGGAGAAAACCACGACCCACAACCATCCTTGCCCCTGACACACGGGTAGATGCTCATAACTTGCTCTTTTTCCTTTTTCCTTTCCCTCTTTTCTCCTCCATCTCCTTCTTTACAGGGTAATCACCTCATTCGGGGATTAATGTAACAAACAACCGACTTCATGAGTCAAAAAGCCACAAGATGGCATTATAGAGCAATCAAACGGAAAATCTGTGCTGGAATCTGTTTTTCCCCTCGCCGGTGGAGGAGGAATTACGAGCAGCCGAACGGTGCTCGCGGTACGAGGGGACAGGTGTTTCAGAGCAGCTTCCAACACAGCCACTGTCCCTTCTGTTGACGGTCTCACCTGGTTAACTCTTATTAACATTTCCAAGATTTCAGATGAAAGCCCTTCAGGAAGCAGGGGAGAGCACATGCCTCTTCATCTAGCCTTTGTTAGTGTTATTTTCCTCTTAATGCACTGCTATTTTTTCTTTTCTTCCCTTCTTCATAGGTGTATGTGCTTGTGCTTGGGTTGGTTTTGAGGGGGTGTGCGGTACAACAGTCTGTTGTCGCTTGAGGTTGTGGATATGATATAAAGTGCCTGTTTGACCACAGCATGTGTTGCAGATCTAAGTATGTCCAGGCATGTTATGGATTAGCGTGAAGCCCAATGGACCAAAGGAAAAGGTAAGCAAGGGAGTGCGTAGGGTGTGCACACGTGTGCGTGCTGTGCGAATAGTGTGCACACACTATCCAACACCTCGAGGTTACGCGGCTGAAGTACAAGTGGGCACAGTGCAATGGTATGTCTGTGGGGTGGCCGCCTGTCTGTGAAATAGCAAATGCTTTCAGTGGAAAGTTGTCTTGGGAAACGATTGTTGGTGAGGCGTGTATTATTTTTGTTGTGCCGTGGTAAGCTACGGAGCTATCAAAGCGCATTGCGAGTGCGCGGGCACCTCTCGTGGCTTGTGAGCTCCGTGGCACGAAGCAGGAGTGTGTGTTGTGGTGGGGTGTGAATTATTCTGGCAAACGGTGCCTGAGTGGCCATCCCGGACACAGCCCTGCTGGGCTTGGCTCTGCGGTGCAGCAGGCAGTCTGCGTGCATCAGCAGTCCCATGCTTCGTGTTGTGGGGGGCACATACAGTTGGTTTTGGGCAGTCACAGCCCACTGCAGCAGTGAGAGTGGGGAGGAGGAACCGGTAACATTCAGCCTGATCCTGTAGCACTTATCAGCATTGAGGGCGAAAAATAAGGGTGAAAAAAATCCAACTCCATTGCTGACTTTCCCTGCAGCTCGGCAGAGAATGCAGCACTCGCAGAAACAACCGAGCTGCTCACCAATACCTGACACAGACTAGCTTATTTTTGTAAATAATATAAAGTCCCCTTTATTTCACATTGTTCATCGTTACGGGCCAGGCCAAGGAATGCATTAGGGCTGATTCCTCAGAGCATCCTGCAAATGAGACAGAGCTCAGGCTGAACACGCTTCAGAAATCAGCGATTGGAAATAAAAGCTGGGATCACCAGACCTCTCCAGCATCTCCTTTCTCTTTCTCATGGTCAGTGAGGGCAGGTACTTTTCTAGTGAACAAAGAGATGCAAAGATACAAATGTCGCTGTTTTATATGCGGTGCTATATGAAAGGGTGTGTGAAGAAACTATTTCCCTTTGTATAAGAAGTCATCTTAGTATTGTTATTTTTATTATTGCTACCACTATGTTTATAATTGTTACTATTATTGAATTATTTCTTAGTCAAGTTGGCTAAGGGAATCTTTATTTTTTTTTTCCTTTTCTTTTTTTTTTTTTTTTTTCCCCAGCTATAAAAGAGCTAATAAGTTGCTGCATTGGGGTTCCAAGGAATTGATGTGAGATTATTCCCTCTTGGATTACTTTCTTGATGCTTTGTCCGGCTTCATTTTAATATTAGTCATCATTGTTTCATATTTGCATTGTACTCCAGTCAGGGATCATTTCAACACTGCATTTCCTTAAACACAAAGCTCCCAAAACCTTACAGGCAGAAAAGAGCGCAAGGGTGAGGCTCTCTGTGTACTGAGGTGCTATTTTTCATGGCACTCTGTGCCACAGTGTTGTTCCTTTGCTTTCCTTCTCATGCCTGAACCTCTCTGTTTTAGAATGCAGCTGTGCACGGGGGCCCAGCCTATGTAACAGCTCCCTGATGCCACCAGGCAAGTACGATCCCCGTCCCCCGCCAACCTCCCCATGGCCATGTGGTTCTGCCACCCTCCCCTAACACCAGTTTTAATGCTTGTATGACACAGAGATGGTTCAACCTGTTAGTCCCGTAAAAAGCTATTCCATCTTTTCTTTTTTTTTTTCAGTTACGCTGTTAATTTCCATCAATTCCGGGGGCTGATTTTGCCCAGATGAGCAGCAGAGATAACACCATAGAGGGCACATAACATGCGTCCCTATAGAGGACCCAGCCTCTGCCACCTTTCAACGGCACTAAGCTGTTGCGCTCAACCGGTAACACAGAGTTTTTGCCCGTACAGGAAAGCTGTAAACACTTTGGGGTGAGGTTATCCTTAGTCCATACAGAAAAGCAGCATGATCTGCCCATCTGCTCTGTGTGCGAGCGTGCCCTGCTCCCTGCCCTTCCCCTCAGTCTGCCTTGAACCTCCTGCCCAATCCCAGCCAGACGCAGTGAAGTGGCACCAGCTTCCAAGAGATCGGTTTCTGAAATGGGTCATGAGAATAGGTGGCTGAGGTTGAGCAGAGGGAGCAAGTCAATACCCCCATTAAGGGAAAGGCACTGAGATCTCATGCCATAGGCACGAGGGTATTAGGGCACTAGAGAGTCAACACAGGATGGGCAAGAGAAGACAAATACTCAAACACAGGGAGAACATACCACAGGACACCAGAAGACCAAACTACAATGCAAAAAGCCGTAGGGAACTACTGCAGATGGAGTGAATTGTTTAGTCTGTGACACTCCCCCCCACCCCAAATGCCTCCTGCATTCCAGGTCCTTACGTGGAATCCCAGACCCTGCGCTACTACTGCTATTGCTACAGTATTGTTACTCTTGCTGCAAAACACAGATGTGAAGTAGAGAAACAGAGCAAAAGGGAGATGTCTGGGGAGCCGAGATCCCAGTAAAATGATTCCTCGGCACAACTAAAAGAGGAAGGCATTTCTAACACTAAGAGCCCAATATCACGGTTATTCATGTGATGCGAAGAGACAGCTCTGCACAACGCCTTAGAGAAGAAATCCCCTCCCAGGAACACTCTGAGGTCCTGATTTAGCACAGACTTAAAAATGCATTTGAGTCTCACTATCTCGAGTGATGCTTACTTCTGTGTGTACAGCACAGCTTTCAAAAACTGCACCAGGGCACATAACAGCTTACACCCGAAGAGAAAGCAGACGTAGGCACAACACAATTACTGAGGCTGCGGATTCAGGCTGCCTGAGAGCCTTCTCTTTAGTGGCTATCCCTTTGCTACACACAAGGTGGGGAGACCTTTCTGGTAGGGTACCATCTGCTTCAGGCTGAAACAGTTTAGCCATTACGAGGATGAGATGGTCACCCTTGTATGGGAGATTTTTGCTGAATTCCTTTCTTGGCTTGAAGGGACTCAAACTCTACTCTCGGGAAAAGTTCCTTTCCACCAGGCTATAAGCTACACTATAAGAGAGGGGAGAGAGTTGCACCCTCTACCCCCTAACACTGTGAAATTGGTGAAAAAGACAGAAAGTATATACAGAACAGAAGAAAGAGGTGCGACAGAGGTATATCTCAACAGCTCAGAGATTAGAGAGCACACCTTTGAGTGGGAAAGTTAATGCATTTGCCTTTTATCCAATGCTGATTTCATGTAAAATACATTCAGAGATTTATTTTTTTTTAAAAAGAGTGAAAGGGAGGCTGGGCTATTCTTCAGGAACATACACTATGTATATGGTTACAATAATAAGAAAGAAATGTTTTATGCAATTATTATAGAAGACAGTACGATTAGACAGGCAGAGAGAGATAGAAAGACGCAGACGGGCAGAAATATAAAAGAAAAAGCCAGAGAGCTAGCTAGCTGTTAGGAAAGCTGAGTATTATGAGAAATTATTGTGTAAAGCCGTAGTCGTGTAGAACAATAGATTAGGGAAAAAGAACCTTTAGCCTGTCATTGGGAAGGAAAAGTAGCGCAAGTCCAGGATGCAGCGAAGCATCCAAAGAATGGTTGAGTGGGTTAATAATGTCACAGCGACATAATCAAATTAGTAATGCTATCTTGGCGATGTGGTCTAGTCTATCAAGGCATTTACCTGGTTACATTGTTCAAAACAATACCGCTCGAGATGCAGAGCAGTCCAGATGTCCTCCCCATCCTGCGCCCTGCGCAGGCACACACCACCCCTTCTTACGTAAACCCTCACTGCGGGGAGAGGGGAGTTAATGGGGCAGAAATCGCTGCCCGGCTCTCTCCTCCCTCCCTCCCTCCCTCCCAGCCCTGTGCCCCGGCCACCAGCTCCCAGCGGCCTCGCTGGGACAGAGGTCCGGGGAGAGCGGCCCCGCTGGCAGAGCAGCACGATGCCCTCCCTGAGACAGCTCTGCGAAGTGGCATCAGCCTCAGGCACGGGTAAAGCCAAGGCGAGAGGAATGAGCATCCCTGAAGTCCTTCCTAGAGGGAAAAGATCTACTTGGGGAAGGATCAGAAGTTTTATTATGTATCTCCTCCCCCCTGACTTGTACCGAGCAGCACAGCCTCTCTAGGGCTGCAACCCCCCTTTTCTTTCCCTTCATCCTCTGTGATGCTCTGACTATCTCCTACTGTAGGGCTTCCAGCCTGAAAGCAAGGTAGCCTAATGCCTGAGCTAGGACAAATCTAGCTAGCCAGGGGAATAAGATAAGAATAACGGGATAAGGACTGGTCTTACATGGTGTGCCAGACTTGGGACACCCAAAAGATGAAGCAGAAGAATATGCATATGGATGGGAGGCATACAGATAGAGAGATGGACTCATTTCACAAGATTGGGTATGTCCAGGCTGGAAATTTGTACAGGGAAGGGAGAAGGGAAGAGAGATCTTACAAGGACTGTGATATGTGAGAGGGGCATGGGAATATTTTTACAGTTTCAAAGAATTCATTTGGGCTGCTGCTTTGTAAAAACAAATTCCCACATCTCACTTTATCAAACGGAGATTAAAATGTGTTTATATTTATATAGTTACCTTTCATAAAGGTGTTTCATTTAAATACATATATGCAGTGTATATGTGTATGTATATGTACACGGGAAAAAGAGAATCAATAGGTATAAGGGACTTTTCTTCAAATTCCCACAACCTAGAAAGGACCGTAAAGGCCACCGATAACCATATGAGAAAAGTCCTGTCCCCAGCCCCCTCCGTCTGTTCTTCTCTTCCAGGACAGCAGGAGGAAAAGCAAAGAAATACAATTCTCTCTGTTCCACCTCAGTGAGGAAGGAGCTGCACAAAGAGTCCCCGTGTCCGTCGGCAGGACTCGGAGACAGGCTCGGGGCTCTCAGGGAAGGAAACAGAAAATAAAATCAAATGAGGCTTAATCCGAAAAGCAAACGTTTGCAGGGACAAAGCCACCGCAGGGATTGTCATTTCACAAATTGTATTAATCTGGGCAAATAGTGCTTCAGAAACAGTAACCGTGGTGTTTATGCTCAGTTCCCCCTCCTGACCTTATCTTGCTTCCCTTGCTCCCCTCAATATGGACCAAACCCTTATCAGTTTGCACCAAAGGTCTTTTCCTCAACACTGCAATCATACAAACCTGGAATTTGTGCATGAATCCGATAAGGAAAAGAGATGACTGAAATGTGACTTTATTCCTTTAGTTTAACAAGTAGCGGGAGAGATTAGTGGTGCAAGATGACGAAGCAACTGAGCACCCAGATCCCCACAGAGCAGTTCCTGGCCTTTCTGTGGGCTGTGTGTCTGTAAGTAGGATTGCGTTATCATGTTCTGCATCTTAGGTCCAAGTAAATGTGCAAGACTGAGCAGGTAGAGGGAGGGTTGGAAAACTAAACCATGTAAGTGAAACAGGGTAAGCAGGAAAGAGCAAGGAAATAATTATACCCAGGCTTGCAACACTTCCTACGCTCCTTTTTGGTCCAGCCAACACATTGGCCACCTGTTTGCCTTGCGAGATGCTTTGCTATAGCTGTAGTCCTTCATTTGAGAAAGAGGATGAGAGGAAAGGATTTTTTCTGGAAGTTGATGGAATCTCTCTCCATTTACCTATCTTAGTATTTCTCCTCATCACTTGGCATCTGGACACCTACAAATCCAAGAGTTTTTTATGTACAACTTTCACTGTGAGGAAAAGGAGAGGATAGAGAGGGATTTCAGTTCTATAGGTGGAGTCAGCACAGAAACAATAAAATAAAATTTATCCTAATAAATTTCTAAAAAACTAATTTTTTCCTAATAAATACTGACTCAAAATGATGTTGTGAAAAGAGCTTTTTGGCTTGTTATGCTACAAAATCTACCAGACCTGCTCATGAGCTCAGGAGGTGGAGGCAATTTTTTTTTTTTTTTTGCTTAATTTCAAAGCCACTAAAACATCACGGGTTTGAACATTTCAGTTCAATCTCTAAAGCTATTGAGTTCATGTTCTGATTAAGAGAGGCAGTGAACAAAGGAGCAGAGAGTGTGTGGGGGAAGGAGGTAAAAGAGTAAAAACTAGCACGGTGAAAAATGAGGCAGAGTGAAAAATATATTGAAACTGTGAATAAAAAAAAAAGCGTTAGAAATGTGGAAAGACAAAAAAAGTTATAGAAGAAAAAAGCTATCTACTGTATCTACCTCACAGTTCCCCCTAATCTTATCTGTCATGCTAATTACCAGATTTAGGTGTTTGTACCTTATGCAAAGACGAGGGTGTGTGTGAGCGCATGTGCGTGGCTTCTGACAATTCACACATACAACCCGCTGATTTCCCCCTTTAGCTAGAGGAAAGGTTGTTTTTTTTTTTTTTTTTTTTTTCAATTGAATCACCGTTAGAATGAGCTGAATTACAGGAAAGACGAGGTTAGGCAGCTCATGTAGCTTTTGAGAAATCCAATAAAAAAATCCAAAGGATTCCCCAAACCCCAGAACTCCAGGAAATGTGCTAGTTCCTGTGTATTACATTGTTTCCTTCCTAACGTATTAATGTCCAATACACAGCAATATGCAATGGCATGCTCTGCTTTACCTTTTCTTACTAAGGCTTTCATTCAGCCTCCAGTTCTGTACAGTCTTCTGCACCCCTCTAAAATTGCACTAAGTTTTGCACCCACATTTATCCTCCCTGCACCCCAAAAATCACTAGCTTTGGTTAAACTGTGCTTTAGGATGTAAATGGCGCTTAGGCAGGAGAAGGTGTGCAGAGGGCAGTTGATGTTGGCTTAGTAACGTGGTGAGGTATGCAACAGCTCAAGTGACAACTACTCATTAGCAGCTAATCCAATCACTCCTGCTAATCCAATCAGCCTGAGTAGCTGGAGTTGTTACTTTGCAAGGGTGGTCATTTTGCTTTCTCAAATATCCCAAGAAGTTAAGTGAGGACTAAAGGCAAGCCGAACTGTCCCGGTGCACCCAGCAGGTTCAGCCCCAGTGACGGGGACATCACTTGCAAACTGGCTTTGGTTCCACATAGCAAAAAAGCGACAAGCCAAAAGTCAGGGCACCCCTTACAGTCTCTTTGCAATATCACAAACAAGCTTCTCAGCTGCTCACTCTGAGTGCCGGGGACTGGAGTCTAGCTGGGATGAGGAAGGGGAAGAGAAGGAAAGGGTTAAAGAACCGTTATCCCCTCCCTGAGGCCCCCACTCCAATAAATTGCAATCCAGAGCTGAAATTTTTCAGCAGCCACATCGATATCATTCCACTGCGCCTTCATTACCTCCTGATCTCTAAATAAGGGCCAGTTGGGCTCAGAAAACATTATGTGGTGCTGTTACGACTGATATAAACGGCCAAAGTGGCATTTTGCAGATGAGAAGAACGAGCAAAAACCCCACAAAATCCTCTGCAGTTGGGTTTAAATGAGGGCTGTAACTTCTCACACATGTCCCGCTCCCAGCCTACAGGAAGAGGCTGATTAATCCTGCATGTGTTAGGCTGGAATATTGCATTACTGGAAGCAAAGAAACCCCTTAATCATATTGCTGGTTATGCCAGAGGTCTGTTTTCTCTCAAGTGCATCACATTAAGAGCCATCCCTGGGCTACAGCACTGTCCCAGGCTATTTTTCAGGTTGCAGCACTACACGCAGGCTTTTTTGTTCTGGTTTTGTTTTAGTGGCTGACTGGCTGGGCTGTGGTTAACCTTCAGATAACCACGAGCACTGAGGAAATTTTTGAGCGGAGAGGAAGATGGGATTTTATCACCTCCCATCTCCAAGAGAAATACTGATTTGCAAAGAAGAGCGTTGCTCCTAATCTCCCTTTGCTGCCTGCTCCAAAAGCAGGGGAGGGGAAGAGCTAATGCCATAGGCAGGATGGGCAGTGGTGCTCTGTCTCTCTCCTCCTCTGCCCTTCTCTTCCATCCTGAAAGAAAGATAAGAGTTTCACAGGGAGGACTGTTGTCTGCACTTTCAGCCCTTTTTGAGGGGACAGTTCAATCCTGATTAGGTGTGTGCTTGCTGACAGGGCATCCTCCCAACCTCATTCCCTCCCAGTGTAGCAAGGCTGGTCATTAACAAGAGGAAAATAGGCTCTCTGAGACCATACTCGCTTGGGAGATCTGGAGCCTTGGGAGTCTGTAATTCCTCCCTAGGGCCATTATGGGAGTGGATAGGGAAAGAAAAAATACTGTCTTGTTGACACAGCCCCTCCCTAGGAAGCCCAGGGGAACATATGAGAAATGCAGACCGTCTTCTGGGATGACACACCATGCACCTGATTTCAGTTCCCTCTCCCAAAACACCCGCTGAGAGACACTTCCCTGTACCAAGGAATAAAGGATTTCCTTCTGATACCAATGGAAAGTTCTTGTTCTGTGTTTTAGCCCATAGCTGAGGTTCAAATTTGCACCCATGACTGGTCTGTAAAAGCAGAAAAAACCCTGCACTTAAAAAATCCCACCCTTCCCCAGCTAGGACATTTTCAGAGATCCAACAACCAAATAAAAAACCACAACCAGCATGGGAAGTCCTGGCAGCAGCTTCAACCATTACAAACACATAGACAAGACCCATGACAATAAAGGATGTCCCACAAAGCATGAAACTAAGCAGAAATGTCTTTGGGGATGGCTGATTATTGCCCTCAACCCCAGGGAGGAGGAGGTGACAGAAGGAAAAGAGCCTCTGTTTGTACAAACCACTTTGGACTTTCCCTTTGAACAGGGCACAGGGGCACTGAGTCTTACGGCCTTTTTAATAGGAGCATCTGCTCTTGTTCCCATCCCAGCTGGATGGCATCTATGCGTGTTTGCTGTTAGCGAGATGTGCCATGTGTCACGAGGAGGAGCGTATCCTGGGCAGGGAGCACACACGCGGCTTAGAGGCCTTTACGCCATGGCAGCAGGTCCATTTGTTTGGCCTGGGCGCTTGCTTGGGGGCAGCAGCTGCATTCTCCATCTACTGTGGAATTTCCAAATGGTAAAGCCCCCAGGGGTGGATGTCATTATCAGGGTAATGTGTGTGCGAGGGGGGGTGTGTGAAGGGAGGGGGCTTCATGGGCGACTTCCGCTTTGTCTTATTTTATTTTATTTTAGATTTTTTTATTTTATTTCTTCCACCGACATCTGGAAAATGAGAGTCGTCTCACTCCTACAGACCCTCTGAACTCAGGCCATCTGTGGGACCATGTTTTCCTCCCCCTCAGTGACGACCTGCCCTGCAGGAGATCGATGGCAATGGAGAGGGGGTGTAGGAAATATCACAGGGATGTCCACATGGTCAATAGCAAATTTGCCAAAATGGGATTTCTGTCTAGTTCAGGGGCTCGTTGCGCAGCTCTTAACACTTTGGTAGGTGTTCACAGGGATGGAAATGCCAAAGCAACCCTATTTATTTGCCTTGTGTTTTCCCTATCTCCTCCATCTATGCCCATTCCCTGCAGAAATGTCCACCAGCAATTTTTTAAAGGCTCACATTTATAGGGTAAGGGGGGCAGATGGAGAAGTTCATCCCATCCTACCCTTGTAAAGGACTTCAGGGGCCACGTGGAAACCTGCAGTGGCCTCTGTCCTCTGCCCATCAGCAGCAAATTTGACTGCCCCATCTGCCAGCCCGGCCCTCCAACAGAACATAAAACAGGCCAGTCTTTACAGCTAAAGGACAGATCATACACTAACTACCATATGCAGTGGCTTTTACAGGGTTTAGTCCAAATGACTTGCATGCAAGAGCAGTCCTAGCATTGTCAATCCCCAAATTCAAAGTAAGAGCTGCCAAAGAATGGGGAAGAGTTTCTGCTTTGTAAAGAAAGCTTTGCCTGAAAAAGCTTACTATGAGGTTTGTAAGAGGAGTCTGCATTGATTCGAGCGGGGTGTTAATAATAAATCCAAAGAGCTACAGCACTGGCTCCCCACCACCCACCTCGGCGAACCCGGCTGAACCTAGCAGACGCAAATACAAGTCAAACTCTGTAGGCTGGATACACAACAAGATACTGTTGTCCCATCTGTAGCAGTGTACATGCCAGTGGATATCAGCCTAACACAAGGCAAGGAGATACATGGCGAAGCGGTTGCGTTTCTCCTTCCTTCCCATTTTTTTTTTGCTCTGAGCTGGGAAGGGAGCCTGGAAGTCAGTGCCATGTCCGTGATGCTCCCAATAGACTGGCTTTGATACGGCAAACAGAAGAGAATGCTCAACATATGCTCTGTTTGTGCTATGACACAGGGACACACGTTATGGGACCGACGTAAGCGCTACCCGCGATGCTGACACCCCAAATTATTCACCCTGCCTTAAGGCACTGATTCATTGGGCTCTCGCTGTTTAAACATCAGGAGTGCGTTTTCCCCAGAAATGCCCAGCACCCACACCAGGACCAACACCCCTGCAACGGCCGGTGGGAAATTCGCTGGACATGACCTGGTTAGTGTCTCCGAGGCCTAATTGGCATCTTCTGCAATCGGTCTGGCTTCGGCTGCCAGAAGAGAGTAAATCGTCTCCTCCTTTCACAGATGGGATGGGGGAAGGGGTGACCACCACGTGTCTGTGTGTCGGTGTCAGGGGATGGCAACAAAGGATGTCAAGAGCATGGTGCTGCCAAGGCACTTGCATATTTGGCTTATAACCTGATGAGTGCAAGGCAGGTGGCAGAGTCTATGTCATGCCCTGTGGGGAGTGGGGAGGGAAGGGAAAGAAAGGAGGAAAAAATAAGACTGGTGCAGATGGGAAGTGCCAGCTCTTCTCACTGGAACAGAGCTGTTCAATTGGGAAACCCAGCCAGAGAAACTTCAGAGGACCAGGAGGGAAAGAGCAGAGCTCGTCAGTGTCGGCAAGCATCTCCTGATCCTTTCCTGCAACCTGCTTCGTTGCTATTTTAAAGATCTCATTTCGATAGGAAAATAAATTTAAAACCCCCACAATTTAAAAAAATGGAAAATGAGGAATATCTCAGAGATTTCAAGTAAGTATGTGACATGGGTGTGTGTGAGACCAAGAAAGAGAGGAAGAGAGAGAGAGATTAAAAAAAAAAAACACACAAAAAACTTCTTGGAACAAAACACACACGAGGCAATGCCAAAAACTTGAGAAGGAGAGTGGTTACACACTAATTTAATTCTCTAATCCCCCTACTCCTGTCACTGTTTACTCACTGATAAATGTGCAGTAGCTTCAGCAAGACAGCCACATTTGCAGAAACTGACAGCCTGACTCAGAGACTATTTACCTAAAGACCATGAATATTAAAACAGGTTTCCAAAAGGGCCCCGTCTTGAAGGAGAAGATTAGCATGGGGCCTCTTGCTGACAGACTCTTCCCTCTCCACCCCTCCTTCCCCCACTCCGTGATGCATCTCTTGTGCAAACACTCGAGAAGTATCACCTAGCTGAAGAACTGAAATCTTGGAGTGATGCCCTGGAGCTGTTCAGTCAGCTTTAGCCTGACAGCAAAAACACCCATCCCTCCAAGACAGAAGTTGGGGTTAGTTTTTTTCTTTTTTGCTTTTAAATAATTAATTAAAAGCAAAAATCAAAACTAAATCTTTTTTGTTATTTTTTCTTCTCCTTCTGAAAGGTAAACTATGAGCATAGAGTTCTTTAATAGAATTAAAAAGGCAACAAAATTATATTCCAAAGTCCCCATCCTTAAATGAGTTTGGCTCTGTCTCCTATGATAGCTCATGGAATTCACCAGAAAGCTGGAAAAAGAATAAAGTAGAACTAGAAAGGGCAGGGCAAAGGATAGCTGGAAAGATCAGAGGGAAGGAATAATTTCCATAGGATGGGAAAGATTAAGTTGTCTAGATACCGCAGCTGAAATAAGACAACAGAGTGGAAATCAAATTGGTGTATATAAAAAACATGTATGAAAGGGATTTTTGAATGGACAGTTAAAAGTCATTTATTGTAGTAAAAACAAAACAAAACAAAAGTTAAATTACCTGGGAACAAGTTTGAAATCAAAGAAATAATTTTTGTTTGTTTGTTTACGCAATGTATATTTTACTGGAGGAACTCTGCCACAGACCCTTGTGGGGACCAAAATTACAAATAGGTCCAAGAAAACCTTAAGAAATTTATGAAAACAGTGCAAAAAGTGCTTTTAAAGGTAGTGATGCTGGAGCAAAGAATCACACATTGCTAAAGAAGAGAGACAGATTAGGTCTGTCCTGTAGCCATTTGACAATGGAGTTAGAAGCATAATTTATTTACACGGACCTTCATTTCTCTCTCTCCTTATTACCCCTCCTCTCTACTGGGTATGAGGAGCATTCCCTTTCCAGAGAGAAAGCCTCCACACACACAGAAACAAGGGCATGCACATATATACCACACGGGCATTGAGTATAACTCCCATCACGTAGCCTGGGACACTAACACATAGCCGACTGTCTAACCCACCCTGGTCAAACCAGCAAGACCCACGTCTCTTACAATGGATGACAACGCTACACTGTGATGCTTTTGTCCTGATACAGACAGTACTGCTTATCCTTGGAAATGGGTAAATATCCTGACTCTGAAGACAAGGACATTCAGCCTCTTTCTTAGGTCAGTGAACTGTTTAGACAGAATTAGAGTTCGTGATTTTCCAGCCTCTCAAGCTACCCTAAGATGCCTCGATGTAGATGCTCGTTTGGCGTAAAATGGCACAGCTCTGTTGAAGTCAGTGAAGTTCTTCTGTTGTTTGTTTTTGATCCCAGCTGAGGATCAGGTGTTTTGAATGCAAGCCTTTGGGAGCATTACTGCCAACTACATGATGGACAAGGCTAACACAAGGATAAGCATATTTGGCTTCCAGGGGAAAGGGCTAATAGTCATCCTATTTGCACTCCCCCAGCATCCCTGGACACCTTCCCAACTGCAACCAGGCAGTCCATGCCGAGAAAACTACTATCAGTGAGGCTGTCCCCCAGCTTTGCCTGTAGCAGAAAAATGCATTTCGGAAGAGTTGTGCGAGAGGCCGCTTGGTCTGAAAGGCTTTGTAAATGCTTCATGATTGAGCATGTGAAAGGGTTAAATCACAAGACCATCTGGCACACAGCTCTTCTCTAGCCAACATCAGGCTTCTGCTTCAACACCAGTCCCAGAAACAACCCCAATCTTCATGGTTCCCAGATGCCACGAGGCTAAAACTACATCTAGCCAGAGGAAGATGAAGTCTCCTTGTGAATACACGGAAGGCTACTGAAAGATACCGCTTGTCCAGAGGGCATGGCTTGAGACAGGACTCAAAGTGAATGGAAATGTCCCCTAACACAGATGGAAGTCCTTGATGAACATTTCTTGCAGGCTGGATTTGGTATCTCGTTAAAGGAAGAGTTGAATTATAACAAGAGCTATCATAATGAACAGGCAAAGGTGGAATATTAGGAAAGTCTCCTGGAAGCTGAAATGCACCATCAGAGTGCAGATGAAGCGAGAGTCACTCCAGCCTTGGAATCTGGCCCCAGGCCAGAGTGGCTTCTTCCAGCTTCTCTTTAGAGCATCTCCCTCTGCAAAACCACTTTCTACCACCTGAATGCACTTCACTTTCTTTATCCACCATAGGCTTTTAGTAGAAGCCGAGAAGCTCTGTCATGACCCTGAGTATATACTTGCATGGACAAATCAAGCCTACTTCAAGTCCAATTTTAAATGCAAGCTTTAATCCATGCTCAAAGGTTAAATAACAAATGCTACGAAGCTTAAAAGGTATAAGCAGTGTTTCTTGATGATCTCACAAGAAGATTTTTGCTTTCTGGGACACCTTAGACAGAAAAGGTTTTGGAAGCCCTTTGGTTTAGTGATTGCCAGAACCTTAGAGTGGGTTAATGCAGGCAAGCGTCACCCCATGCTACATTTGTTTCTTAAATGCTTCTTCTAAACATTCCCTTTTAGATCATTGAACAGATGGGTCTTGGGTATGTCTCTCCCAAGGAGACTGAACAGGTATAGTTTTCCGTACTGACTGATATCTCATTGTAGACTTAATTATTTGGGAAGCTTTTACCTGTATGCTGATTTCTCTCTATTAGATATACGTATCTACACATGGTGAATTACAGCATCCCAGATGTACAGGTAATATCCCTTTGATTTAGGAGGGTCCTGCAGTCTTTATGAAGTAGAGCCATGCCCAGGCTCCCAAAGGGTAGACAAATCCATTCTCAATCACTGCGTAGGCGACTCATCCATCTCACTTGAAATGGGTGCTCTCCTGTTGCATGCAACATTATGCCTGTACACTGAAGTGCCACAAACCCTCTTCTGCTCAGTGCATCCATGTTCTCTGTGGTAGACTGACCTGCTATGGAGCCTGGGGTGTGCGTCTGTGTCTGTGCAATGTGCCACAGAACCATTGCAAGGTGGTTTGACTCCTAGCCTGACTCCTTGCTTGGAGGAGCTCCTGTGATAGGCATGTTGCCCACTAACGATGCTGTGCACAGGCTCTTGCTCTTGTGATGTGCCTTAGCAGAACAATCACACATCCCTCTGCACATTTGTGTGTTCCTCAAGCAGTTCTGCACCCCTGACCCACGATAACACTCCATGTATAAAAATTAACGCACTGGGAATGGAGAAACTTGAGTGATCTGTAAAGACACCAAGGTACTTAACTCCTATTTAGATGTTTTATGCCCAATATAAGGAAGGAAGATTAGGGTCCTAAAGAAGAATTTAAACATGTAAACATTTTCATGGGTGTAGGAGTCTGTCAAGGAACATACCTCCAAGACTCTGAGGAAATAGTTTCTGCTTTAACACCACCAACCACGCATTCATCACCCAGTAGACATGCAAACAGTCTTCCTCTTCCCTCTCCCTTCCTTCATCTACAGCAAAACCACACTATTCAAACTTTTCCACTATCAGTAAGAGAAGCTGCCATTTACACATTTACAGAACAGTAGACACAACACCAGCTTAATGATACAAGGAGGGAAAGAAATAAGGAGCGAGCTGTATATAACGTATACACATATATTTTAAAGACCCAGCAGGAGAGACTCTGCTGTAATTTTAATTTATTGAGAAATAGCTAAATATTAAAGAGGGCCAGGGCTGATGGAATTGGATGGAAAGTTATATCTCTGAATCTATTTGTAATCACCTGTGTCTCTGCTTCTTTTCTCATAATACCTGCAGAGACATGACATACTGCTAGCTACCCCTGGAGCACCTTGCATCGTAAAGAATGCAAGGATTTTCCAGCGTCTGGTATTCAGGTGGTGTTGGACTGGAGCACGTTTCAGCCCTGATAAGGCAAGAGGCAACAGATCAGTTCAGACCAGGTACTTGCAGCGTTTGCCAAGAGAACGAACGTGTGATGGCTACTCTACGGGAGGGATCACAGCGTCAGCAGCCCTGCTCTGACCGACCTGTGTGACTGTAAGAAACCTCTACATCTCCAGCTCTTGTCTCATCATCCACACTTGCTCTTTGCAGCTCCTGCACTGAGACAAACCCCAGTCTCATGCGCCTTCCAAGCTCTCCACGTGTATGCACCGCATGCATTTCTCTACCTCTGCGCGCCCGCCCTTTCCTTATCCTTTCATAACAGCTCCAGATGGGTGTGATTAACAACACATAGGCCTTACACACGTTCTGTGGGAAGTAGTTTTCAGCAAATTTCCCCAAATTGCCTTAATTTTACAGGTAGGCAGAGGGAAAATGAATAACCCAAGTCATGTAGCACGCTCAATGGAAAAAAATATGGGAACAGAACCCAGATTTCTTTTTTCTTAGATTTTTCCTCTACTCTCTAGGCAACACCATGTCCTATAACGCTGGTATCATTTTAAAAATCAGTCACAACTGTGGGGTTGAGAAAAGGACTGAGAAGCTTTTTGAGATTTATTTTTTTGTCTGATACATATGCTTTTGTCTGATACATATGCCCAACCTTAATGATACATATGCCCAACCTTAATGATTCTATGATTCTATGATTCTATGATTCTCTTACCAAATTATTTTTGAGTAGTTACTGAGTATTTTTTTAAGAGCTATTCATGAAGGTTCATGGGAGAGACATTTCTTGCACTGGATTGCAACCGTTCCTCAGCAAGGCAAGACACTCAATACCCAGTTGTAGTGGAGGTTTTGATCAGACAAGGAGTCTAGCTGGAAGGATGGATACTCGATTTTAGACTGTAGTTCAATTCCCAACTCAGCCAGGTTGCTTGTCCTGTCTCTAATTCCCCACATCTGGCCACTGAGTTAGTATTTTCCTGCTTTTCCAAAGTTTTTGAGGCAGTAAGTCAAGTAATGATCGAGAGGCACTCCGCAGTCTGACACGGGGAGTACAAGCACCTAGGCAGGCAGATAAATTGTTTCTGTTCTCTGCCTGGAAGAGCATAACTTTTGCAGTTGTGTTTCCAGTAGGAGCATTCATAATTATGAATTCAGCAAGTCACTGCACTGTGCATATTCCACAGCTGCTCATGGAGAAATCACTGTCTGTGAGAAATACTTCTGGTTAACACGTGTGCTGCAACAGGCATAAAAATTGAGTGCTAACTGGCCATGAACAGGCAGAACAAATTCAATTCGGGAGTCATAGGGCTATTGTGTCCTGCACAATGGTCTATTGTCACAGAGCTCTGCACAGGGTCCAGGGATAGATATAGGAAACTTTGACTCAATTTTCAAATTATTTTTCGTTTGGTTTCCTAAAGAAATGAGGGATTTTGTGATTATTCTGTATCTTAATGTCTATTTACATATCTCCCTCTTTCTCCCACTCTCCTCAATAACTTTGAACCAATTGGCACAGGAGGTTTCATTTGCAGCTTGATAGATATGAGAAAAAGTAATCACGGATGAAATGCTGTAGGGAAATAGGCCGTTTTTTTCACCCTCCAAGGAATGCATGTTTTTGAAAAACTTTCCTGGGGAAGTGGACGTGTTTTGGCATATTGTCCTCTCTCACCACTGAAAATGTAGTGAATAAATTGAGATCCTTGTCTGAAATAATTTCTAAGCTGAGACAGCTGCTATCCGTGATTTACCTTGTTTACATGGCACAGAGCAGAGATCATCCAGCCCTTTGCTGACCTGAAGACCAAGGTATTGAGCAAGTGCTGTCTCCAGTACTTGGTCTTAACAGATTACTCCTCTAATCTCCCATTGCTCAGAAATGTTGAGGGATTGTAAAGGCAACAGACTGAGCTCAGGCTTAGGAACTGCTGGCTTAAACTCATCGGAAAATCACCAGTCAGGCAGTCATGTCTACTGCTCTATTGCCAGTCAGTCAAAAAATCAGTCTGGCTCCACAATTCTGTCATTTACTGCCATTTTTGCAGCCATCCTCATGACTTCCTTGGGCTTCCCTATATCTTGTTACTCCTTAAGGCTAATATCAATAACAGTAGCCTTCATGCTGTTCTGACTTTTATGCAGGGACAGATTCAGCCAATGCCCAGTGTAAAGGATCTACACAGCCCATCTCCTCCTGTCTCTATATACTCTTCATTGACAGATCAAATTTGACCTTGCAGAGGAAAGGCCCAGCGGGTAAAGAATCAGCATGGGACTGAGCTGCGGACAAGTCATTAGCCATTTTCAGCTGCAAGCTCATTCATTTCCATAGATGCCTAAAAAATTTCCAAGACCCGGACTTCTGTACATCTGTGCCTCGGTTTGCCACCTACCAGATAGGAGAAAAACCCACTGGTCTGTTTTACAGGAGGACAGATGTCAGCAATGAATTCCCGTCCAGTAGTGCCCAGACACTACAGAAATGGCAGCGCTACTTAGCATTGGTAGCAGTGCACTTGCAGCCTTGTAGATCCTCTCTTTGCTCCATAGGACAAAATTCAGCAAGGACAGAGCAGGCTAGGCTCAATCATCAGCTAGATTAAATTGAGGTAGTCTAATGAACTACCATTTTGCACCAGTTGGAATGCCACCTGCATGGCTCTGTGTAAGCTGGGTGCTCCTCCACACTTCTAGGAAAACCAGTCAAGCAAGAATTCAGATTAAGAGGAGTGTGCACAAATGTTTTCTTAATAATAATTAATACATGATTAATAGGAACAAATTCTGAAAATAAATGATTATAAGATGTCTCTATAGCATGCCACCAGGTTGATGGGGATAAATGATGCTGAGGCACCTGAAAGTTGAGAGCCCATTACTAAGCATTTATAAACGGGAATGCATAAAAATATTTATCCACATCTTTCTGAAACATGCTCTAATGTCTTCGAGCATTTATCAGCTAAAAAGTAATTTTCATTAATCACTTATTAATTATTAATAAAGTGTTTGTAAGTGTCACCTTAATTTAAAGTGCTTCTGACTCAAGGTGCACTTCCAGACTTTCATTCTTGAAGAAGATCTTGACTCCCAGACCTGAGTCCTTCAGACTCAAGTGACCTTGGTACACCCTTCTTCTCCCAACCCACCCTAGACCTCCACAACCGTTAGGCTTGCAAATGGGACTAAGTCATGTTTCTGGAAATCACAATTTGTCATTTCAGAAGGAAACTTGATCAGATCCTCTCTCCTCACTCACAAAGCTGGATGCCCGGACCTGGGAACGCAGCATTCAAATGTTTCAATTTATCATTACAGTGGAACCCTGAAGAGATCACATCTGCTAAGACCATAAATTGGACAAGATCCCACTTCAGAAGGAGCAGGCTCAGCTCGATATTCCCATTCTTGAACAAGGGACCAATTAGGCAGGTTTATTTACCTGCCATAAAATGAGATGTTAGCCAGTGGGAGAAGTCACTTAAGGACAACAACAACAAAAAGTCTTTCTGATCTCTCTGTTAGAAATGGCCAGCTTAAGAAACAGCAGCTCTTCACATTCTCACTTTAGCCTGTGTGTCTTCCTTCTGTTCCTCCTGTTTCTTCATTCCTCCTTTCAAGTCAGTCTCCTGCCCTTCTCTGTCTTTTCCCCTTCATCTTACACATTTTATCTTCTTCTCTGTTTCTTCTCTCCTTTTTTCTCTTAACTCTTTTTTACTTAATTTTTCCTCCTGTCCTTTTTTACACATGCACACATCCCGCTAAGATTTAATTTTGAGCTTTACTACTGAACAAGCAATCAAAAAGGTCTTACATCTCGGAACAGAACCTGAGCTACAAAATGAACAAATTGCTTACACCTCCTTTCTTTCGTAAAATTTTACAGTGAGGATCAGATCTTCCACTTGCCAAAAACTGGATTCAGGCCCCAAGAGACAGTAAGGGGGGAATCTTCAGGCTTAAAAAGTGATATTTTCTGCTTCTCTTCATAACCTCAATTCTGCTTCTTCACTAGATGGATAATGGTGTGAGAGCGTCCAGAGTGGAAGCCGAGAGAAGCAGACACACATCTGTCAGGGTTGGTCTGTGTACATTTATCCTGCCTCCGTGCTGGGGGATGGACGAGATGACCTCTTGAGGTCCCTTCCAGATGTACTCATCCATGAGTCCGTGATTAATTGCCTTCATGATCTGCAGTTTATCTATCCAAAGAAATAAGCCTCAAAATCTCCTGCAAATACAGATCCTGTGGACTGCCTGGGGATATTGCCCCTCCTTCCCTGGAGTACTGCACCCTAATTTGGACTCCACAGAGGGGATCTCTCCCTGCTGATCCCTGCACACATCCTTTAATAGCAAAGGAATTAAAGAATAAAGCTGATTTATCTTGGTAGAAAAAAGAAAGGAAATTCTGCCTCTAAATGGGAAAGAGGATTTCTATACTCGGCTTCCCTGAAGACAGAGACAGGGAACTGATTCTTGGCGAGGGCTGCTAATGGCATGTTCTGGTTTCCCAGTACTGCCTCCCCTCCAGTAGAAGCAAGATTAATTTGTGGCTGCCTTCCTGGGGTAACGAGATGTGGTGTGGCACAGAGCACTACCATCCCTGCCAGAGTCGAGCCACAGGAAAGAAGCCCATGACCCCTCCTCTCTTCAGTCAGAGGGTGTCCTTTGCTGACGCTGAAGCAATGTTCATCCATGTAAGGATGAACATGGAAAAGGGCAGACATATTTTGCCAAAGTGGGCCAGAGGAAGGAGAGGTGAAAATAGTGAAAAGGAAAGGAAAGATGACAATGAAGGAGGGGGTTGGACAGGAATCTAAACTGAATATCTTATGAAAGACAAATATGAAGGATGGGAACCTCTTACCTATCTGAAGAGAGGCAATTGCGAACATCTCTAACTGAACTAGTGTTCATCTCCAGCTGATTTATTCCAGGTATTTATTTAACAGTGAGATACATTTAACCCTAAAGACATCCTTTTCTCTTCACTATTGTGAACCAGCTCAAACCAGGCTATTGTGGACCAGCTCAAATGGAGATTGCTGTAGTACTGACATTTGATCAGATATAACCTACCCAAAGAGAATTTAAGCTGAGCCTTCGCTATGGCAGGGAAGGCTTATAAGTAGGAAAGTGGGTCTTCCTGGAGAAGCTGGTCATGCAACACTAATTTACTGAAAAGGTGCCTGGTTGTCGTGGTTTAATTCGGCAGGCAGCCAAATACCACGCAGCCGCTCACTCACTCCTCCCACCCCCCAGTGGGATGGGGAGAGAATCGGAAGGGTAAGAGTGAAAAAAACTCGTGGGTTGAGATAAAGACAGTTTAATAGAACAGAAAAGGGAAAATAATAATAATAATAATGATAGAATATACAAAATGAGTGATGCACAGTGCAATTGCTCACCGCCCGCGCTGACCGATAACCAAGTAGCGATCGGTACTTCCTGGGTCATGCCTACCGTTCATATACTGAGCATGACGTCACATGGTATGGAATACCCCGTTGGCCAGCTGGGCTGGCTGTCCTGATTATGTTCGCTCCCATCTTGTGTACCTAGCTCAGTCAGTAGGCACGGGAGCTGTCCTTGGACTAGGAGGACACTTAGCAACAACTGAAAACATCAGTGTGTTATCAACATTCTCCTCATACTAAATCCAAAACACAGTGACTAGGAAGAAATTTAACCCTATCCCAGCCGAAACCAGGACGCTGGTTAATTAACACAATGCATAATAAAGATACTAAAGACTTAATCTTGCATTTTTAGGCTGGCCAGATCTAGGCTATGAGGATTTTATATTTGCTTACCCTTTCAATAGTCATGACAAAAACAATAAAGGAAATCAGTTCAGTATCACACTTTCTGTCTCTTCTGAATCATCAAAATTCAAACTGAGTTAAAAATTAATAGGGGTGAGATTCAACTCACTAAGCATAGATACCTACAGTAGCTGTGTACATCTGAGCTAGTCACCCTTGACTCCCTTGTTAATCAAAAGAGAGAATTAGACACTTCCATGCACTTCAGCAATTCATTTCCTCCTACTAAACCAGAAATCAGAGGATTGTATCAAGAAAAAAATCTTATTTTCTGTCCATTCCCATTTTTCTGTCCCATTCCATAATGGGAACTTATGGTAAGCAATTCAGGTGCAGGTTTCTAAAGGTCGACGTGATCTTTAATTTGTAAATTCCAAATTTAAAAAAAAAGTATAGATAGTAGTGTCCCTTTCTACAGAGTGTAGCAGGAAAATAGTGTCATCTCTATGATTTCCTCTCTTTAAGAACTATAGAGCAGAGATAAGATTTTATACTGAATATTTCCTGGTAATATGAAAAAAACCCACAATTTTAACTTTATTTTTTAAATTCAACTCTCCTGACCAATTTTTCATTACTTTTCTTGTTTCTTTAGTTTTCCCTGTCTCCTTCCAACAACCTCATCGCTTGTTTCTTTACTTCCTTTTCATCTTGAATACAAAGAGCAGGTTGATCCCAGCTCTGGCCCTGGAAATGTCAGGCTGAAAATGTTACTCTTGGAGTGATTTGCATGCATTACAAAGTGACAGGTGACAGGAGCACACAACCTCAGCTAATAGATGATTAATGATGTGATGTTGGCCAGCACTGTTGACTCATTTTCCTGCTCTTCGGGAAAGTTCAAAGGCAGCTGGCATTTCTGTTGCCTTATGACAAGCTCATAGGTGAGTGTAATTGTTTAGTCCATATGTGCATAGTATAGAAGTAGCCATGAGCATGTTCATGGAGCACATTTGTCTATATATATAAGGCGATGTGCAGAATCGCTTGCATGAGCTCCTGGGTGTTTCTGTGTGCATACGAGCTCCTCATATACAAACTGCTTGGTTTCTGTGGGTTGCTGAGAGCATCATTATCCAGCTACTATATTCTGAATCAAATACCATGTCCCATTTGGGGTTACAGTCTAAAGGAATGAAAGAAACTCACTGGAATTTTAATCTGGATGGAGAAAAATCAGCCCTAAAGTAAACAGTATGTTTGGAAGAGAGCCCAGTAACCAGCAATCAGAATAGGATTAGAAATAGGTCACGGCTGTAAACTTGGATCTTTCATTCACACCCCTTTTTTTCTCAGCAAAATTTGGGAGGGTTTAGGTCATTATAGAGATTACAGATAGTGGCAAAACATGAGTTTAGATTTCAATCCCACCCAGAATTCAAGGCATAGGCTCACTTCTGATGCATGCATTACCAGTCTGGAGCCCAGTTAAAGAAGTATTTGGAGTTTTCTAGGAGAATATTCTTAGGCAGGATCCTCCCAACACATACAGATGCCAACCTCTGGATTTAAAATCCTTGTACGTGGTAAAGGTGAAGTAAATCTAATTTCCTGTCCACACATGAACACTTCTCCTTTCTACCCTGGGTTTTCCATCCCCCAGCACTGTCTATTCAGGAATCTTTTTCAAAGTTGCTCAGCATTAGTGGAAAAGCAAGAAGATTGAAATTGTAGACAAGAGTTAGGGTCTGCGGTTCTGAACAAGGATCAGCAAAATCGGTCTTTTTTTAACAGAAGTGAGTAGACTTCTGAATCAAAAAATCAAAAAGTATGTGTTTGTTTCATTTTTTTCTTTAGATGGAAAAGAAAAAGTATGAAATCTGGTCTCTCTTTAAGACAACAAATTGCTCAAGAGCCAATATTGCGTAAAGTTGCTGTAACATAAAGGAAGCCTGTCTATAAGGAGAGCTTAAAAGAGACATATTTTGTCTTTGTTCTTCCAATAGCTATCATTTGGAAAAGCACAATGCAGATGTCAAAAGCTGAAAATATATGTTTCTAAAACCAGAGACAAATGGCTGGAGAAGGCCTTGAAAGATTTGTATCTTCTGTTGATTAAAAGGGGAACACACAAGAGTCACTGACCACTGACTGAGATAAATCTTCTGCACAGAATCATGTAAAATTGGATTTGAAAGGTCCTCAAGAAATCAGCTGGGTTCTGGGCAAGAAAACTGTTCTAAACAATTGAAGCCCACGTCTGAGCTCTGAGCAAGCCCTAGGGTAGTGTAGAGTTGACATGTCGGCTGGACACAGGACTGATTTTGAGCCAGTGCCTGAGTCTGCCTGAGCCAGGGCTTGGCCCCATCGAACAGCAGTTTCTCATCTCTCTAGCTTGAACACAGAAGGAAAATAGGCTTGGTAGCTGCTCACAACCGCAGGCTTTGGTGCTTCTGAAACTATCACTTTTTCAGTTTTCCTTGCCTCACAGATTTTTCAGCTTGTTAACTCAATCTAAAGACTTGCCATGTCCACTTCACCTTTCTCAGCCCTCATTAACCCTTCAATTTACAGGACATCACCCACTCCAATTCAGATCCTGCCCCAGACAGGGCAGGACATTAAGTACCAGGACACCAGAAAGGCAAGAGAAAGAAAAGAGCTGGGAGTGCTTTGATCTATTTCAGACCTGTCGGATTAAGCAGCTCTGGAGGTTCAGGTGATGGCACTTGTGCTTAATGCCTGCTTAAGCTGAATTGCCTTGGAGACAGCTCAGATTTCTCCATGGTTGATGGAAGGAATTCAGTGGGACCAGGTTAGGTCAGCCTTTCAATCCTATCCTCCACCTCAATTATTAGTAGTGTTTACAAGTCACATGAGGGAGTTTTTCAGCCCAGCCCCAGCAAGAAGACTGGTCTGCCTTGAGCTAGTTGGCAGATGGAGACATCCCTTTGCTATTTAGTGTGGAAGAAGCCAGATTCAGGCTCACTGAGACAGTCTCTTTTACAAAGGGAAAGCTTATTTCTACTTCTGTCCTTACTGTGCTTGGCTTTCCCTCATGGTGAAGTCTCTGTCACCCTTGCTCCTCCTACAAGCAGTGGCAAAAAAAGCATCAGTATTTCGGGCTTGTGACAATATCAGGTCCTAATTTGTGACATTTGTGACATGCAGGTCACAGACTTTCAGGTTAACTTGGGTAGGTGCTAAAAATGGTGATTGTTGTTTCTAGCGCTCCTGGAAATGTGGTTCATTGTGTAGATTTTATTTAAAGTCTATTGAATAACATGCATGCTCATGACTTGGTGTGTGAATGTGTCAAAGGGGGACGTCAGAGTGACAGAAAAAAGAAAGATAAAAGTCAACACACAGAAATAAATGTTTTCACTTTTTAATATTGTTATGGCACATGAAAATATAGATATTATGATGGTAGAGAGGTAGGTGCATATACATATATAGACTAAGAAAAAGACAGATAAAGAGATGTGGCCATTGACCAGTAGTGCTAACATTTTAAAGTGATACATTAACCTGTACATTTCTTGTTTCTTAGCACTTTGAAGGGTTGCTTTGAACATTTTTCCCCATATTATTGATAAGTACTAACTTCAGGTATCTGTACCACCCTGCTACCTTTAAAAGCTTGAAAATTTAAAATTACAAAAATCAATTCTCTTCCAAATGAGCTTTTTGCAGTCTAGTAAGTTCCAAAAAAAGGAAAAAAAAAAAAACAAAACAGAAAGAAAGTAAGCTTAAAGTTTCTGGCTCATACTTTTTTTTTCATAGAAATTAGCACCGATAACGATGGAAATGCTTTTCTTCACTATAGTCAAGAATCTGCCCTTATATCACGCTAAAGATGGGGACAGACTTTTTAGTAGGGCCTGTAGCGATAGGACAAGGGTGAATGGTTTTAAACTAAAAGAGGCTAGATTCAAACCAGAGAGAAGGAAGATGTTTTTTACCATGAGGGTGGTGAAACACTGGCACAGGTTGCCCAGAGAGGTGGTAGATGTCCCATCCCTGGAAACATTCAAGGTCAGATTGGACGGAACTCTGAGCAACCTGATCTAGTTGAAGATGTCCCTGCCCATATCAGGGGGGTTGGACTAGATGATCTTTAAAGGTCCCTTCCAACCCAAACCATTTGATGATTTTATGATTCTATTGTTTTAAGCCAAATTTGGATAGCAACATTTAAGAAGAGTGGCTAGTTTGTTCATTTTATTTTCCTTCCAAAGCTTGTACTAAGCAAATGAAGCAGGTCTGATTCCACACAATCTTTCTGGCTGACACTAAGAATAGAAATTTGCAATAAAAGGGACATTGTCTTGAGGAAGTTTTCGGCACGCATATAAGGGAGAATTTCAGAAGTTGGTAACTGGTGATTGCTGCTGACACTTGCTATAGTACTGGAGTCATCGCTCACCTACTACAGAATTGCAACCATTTTGGGGTGGAACGCACTAGCAGCTGTAAGTCCCAGTCCTGTCCTTGAAGACCACAGGAGTTTCAGCATGTCCTCAGTGGAATCAAGATTAATTACTTACACTACACAGCAGCTGAGTACAGGAGGAACAACAATTTCTTTTAAAGTATTTCTAAGTCTGTTAGACTTAGAAAGTTCCTGGTATGCTCTAAGACCAAAAGGCTTCCACTCCAAAAGCCTTTTGTTGCTGTGTTGGACAGTCCCAAGACCAAGCTCACTCCCCCTCGCTGGCACGATTTCAAGAGTGAAAGTGGCAGCATCGTGAAACAATGGAAGTAATCACACGCTCCTGAAACTATTAGGAAAAGAGAGATGTAACCTCCTGAAGTTTCTCCTGTGATCTCAGTCATAACTTCATACTGTTACATCTTCTACAACCCAGCTTCAAAGGGCTTGCCAAAATGCTGCTCATGCCTTCTAGACACTCAGAGAGCGTGTGTATCCGATCAATCCATTTGATTTGTAGGTTAGGATTAAGTCTTACAGTCAGACCCAATGATCTCATTGCTGCTAGCGTGAATGCAAAATACTTTGAGCGAAAACAAGGGGATTGATCTAAAAGGACACAGGTAATTTAGAGCAAAAATTGGGCTTTAGTGTATTAATTAAAAAATTTGCTGTAACCTATGGGACACATCAACTGTCTTGCAAAGGTTGTCATCTCTGCGCAGCCAGCCATTTGTTTTGCTTTCTTCCTAGAAAAACTTGATTTTCCTGATGAGGTATGCCTTTTGCTACTATATCCTCTGGGAGAGAGGTCTGGTCAGATGATTAACATTATCTTCTCTCTTAAATATTACATTATTAAAATCGGGCAGGGGTTTTTATGGCAGCTGACTAATTAGCCCCACGTCTCATCTCAGCTGTCAAAAATCTCTATTCATTGACAGTTTACTTTAAGTGGCTCAATTAGCATAACAAATGACTCACCAAAAGTTCTGTAGGCATCCTGTTGATTAATGTCATTTATCTTGCAAACCAGCAGGAGATGGCTGAGTTGCTCCTAACCATTATTATATATGTTTATATACATTATGTATCACTCTCAGAGAAGCAATACAACTTAGAGTTATTTGCAGACATTTAATAAAAATAAAGAGCTTTCATCAACTGCAACAAGATGGACGATTTCCCAATTAGGAACCAGGTAGATGTTGAGGCCAAGGTCCTTTGCACATCACCCTGCACGCATCCAAGTGATATAATGAACAAAAATTTCTAAGAACATGTGATCAAACTGAGGAGGAAAGAGCCTGATCAGAAGCCTTAGAGTCTGTCTTTTTGACTTTTGCCTACTGTCTGCATACGCCTTTTGGTATATTGGCCTGGTATAAAGTACCTTTGCTCATGCTTTACGTGCTCCGTGGGTAATGCACAGAAAAAAATATGGCTGGGTTCTTCAGTTTCAGCTTCAAAGTCTTGCCTTGGGATTTATGCTTCTAAAACTCTTATGTGATTTTGAAAGTCCAGTGTCCTAAGCCCCTATGGCCAGAGCTGATAGCAGATCAAGGGGCACAGTACAGCAGCAGGGCAGCTAATTTCCTATTAAAACAGGGCCCTTGACGAGTGACAGTGCAGCAGTACTGGGCAAGGAGTGGAGAAAGGAGGGTTTTTTTCCCTCAGCTCTGCCATTCACCTTTGCCGTGGCCTTACTTAACCTCCTCTCTGCCTTTTTTCCATCCCCCTTGATTTTATCCACGCTGATCATGAGGTCTATGTGGTCCTTGCCACAAGGACAGTCCCTGCCTGCATGTTTACGCAGTGCTTTACCCTGCCTAAGGTCAGGGCCTCAGAAACCCCCGTTATATAAAAATACAACGTTTCACCGCAGAGCAAATTCCAGGTATTCACCACTGTGGCGGAAAACGGGCTTATTGTCAGCTCCCATCAGATAGTATCTCTGATCAGATGACAATGTTCTGAAATTTCTGCAGATAGAGGTTTTCTGCCAATGAAATCAGAGGTGGCCATATCTCACACTGAAAGGCATTAGTATGGGTGCCTCCGTAATCATTATGAAAAAATATGTGTGGGTTTCAGTTGTTTCAAAGTAATTCTCCTAGAGGAAGAAGCTTTTATCACTGAACTCTTTAATAAGGGCTCTTCCCCACAGCCCCAGGAGGGACCGTGCAAGCTTAAAAGAAAGTACAGCAAGTGCTCTCACCACTGAAGCCACTAGGAGTATATTTTATAAAGCAATATTAAAGAAATACTGAGAGCAGAATAATTTAATCAGATTCATGAAATCAAATACCCCCAAGGCAGCGATGAAGATGCAACTCAACAAGTGCTGGCATTTCATTCCATAGGAAGAGGAAAATTCATCAGCTTTTTTTTTTTTTTTCCTCCTTATAGAAGTAAAACTTGACACTAAATAAAACTAAAGTCAAATAACCCTAGGACATGAGGATTAGTGCAAATGCACCTTGGGCTTCCACACAGTCACACTCTGTCCTGTCTCTTCTTGTTTGGGAGCTGGGAACTATTCACACTATTCACTACTAGGGGGTTGGAGGGAAGGTTGTCAAGTGTTTCTTTAAACGGCAGGTTTTTTCCCGATCACACGATCAGTCACTGGCAAAATATTTCATCACCTTTTCTCTCTCTACGTGCACCATGTTGCCGGGACTGTATTCTCTTCTGGTGAAGGGCAGCACAGCAAACCCTGATCCCAAACCAGGGTCTCCTCATGCTGCAGAGAGATGTAACAATAATATATGAAAATCGGATTGAAAAATTAGCAGAGGAAGAACCCTCTAAATCTTGAAACTGAAGATACCCACATGTCCTAAGTGTCAAAAATGTCTTGCAAGGAAAGAGTCTATAATTTTTGTTCTTTTATGCTATTAGTCGTATATTCAGCTAATGGCTGCTGGCCTTCCCTGGGGTTGATGCAGGAGCAGTGTTTCTGTAATTATATCAGTGTAGGTTATAAAACGAGGAGTAAACTGACTTTGATGGCAATTTGTACTGCTAACTGGGAGGCCTTGGGAAAAGCTCTTGAGGAAAAAAAGGTATGATTCCTCAGCATCTACTATGGCCCCACTGAAATACCAACGGAGCAACAACTTTGAGTGTACCTATTCTTGAAACACCTCTGGAGAAGTCAGCTTATTCTCATTTGCCAGGTACATAACCGAAGCAGAGAGATAAATTCATCTCACTTATGTTAAACCATCCAAAAGTTGGACATCAGGTTCATTCCAGGATGTCCACTTGCTGTATCATCAACAGGGAGTCAGGTGCCCCATGCAGTGAATCATCCTGTGCTGCAAGAGGTGGCATCCATTGCCTTACAAAGGCGCCTGTCTGTCTTCCTATTGACTATACAGAGAGCCAAGAATAGTAGCTTAGACTGAATACCTTCCTTTTTACAGAGCTAAAATTAACTGAGAAGATTCCCATCTAGCTGTCTTCTACAAAGTAACACAAAAGAAAGTGGATAGCAGAGTAAATTATGCCTTCAGTCCACCAGGCATACATGCTGTGCAGGTCACCCTTCCTTTTGAGATGGCCATCAAACCATCTTTACAGTGAGGGGATGAGGTTGAAACATCAACCTATGCACCTGAGGTCCTGGTGAATGCAGCCCACCAGCACTAAGGTAATCTGGAAAAGCTAAGCGAGTACAGAAGAACAAAACATTTAGGCAGCGCATGATCCTGACAAGTGGCAACAATATCCCTGAGATAGATTTTTGAAGAATATGGAGAGAAGAGCCTTCAGTTTATGATGCATATTTAACAGCTAAAATATAGCAGCAGTGTTGTCCTGTCCTGCCTCATGGCTTCTTTTTCCAACAAGGCCATCATAAATTCTGCCTTGAGCAAAGCAGAACTGATTGGACTCAATTTATTCTTCTTTAAAACACACACACACACAAACACATTCACTAGGGAAGGATATAGAAGTTACAGGAAAAAGCCGTAACTCAATTGCCGTTATAGAACAGAAAGATAATTAAGTAAATGTTGGCAGGGGATAGCATTGAATAACTTTAGCAGAATGAGTTCTTCTCTGCTTTGCCCTTTGCAGAAAGTATACCGCATTCTCCAGAGACCCCACCCTAAATTGCTTTGGATAGCTTCGTTTTCCCTGAAGGAAATCAGAGAGAACAGGGCTGGAAGGGAACTCCAAAGGTCAGTTTCCCCCACTGCAAGGCAGGATCAACTCAAGCTAAGCTGGTAAAGATGCATGTTTTCTCGGCTGGTGGGCAGGAGATCTTTCTATATGTTGTATAGGTATGCAGTTCAATCTTCCCATATTAGCTACCTGGAACTTGGGAGTATCCAGGTAACATCTGAATCACTTTGATCTGTGGTTTGGAGCAAAGAGAAGCTTTTTAGAAAGACATGAATAATAAAGTGAGACATAAGTAGACAACCTGAAATGTAACCGGCTTCTGATAGTGCCTGAGTATCCAGAGTACAAGGGAGACATGAACTGCCGTTACTAATTATTTCCAAGGGCAGATAAATAGCAGCACTGTTGTTTATTTGTCCCATGTGGTGATCCACTGGGTTTGTAGACTTTGGCACATTTTATGTCTCAAATTTATCATGAGTTTATAGTCAGCCAATAAGTTAACAGAAGAAAAAAAAAAAACACTGTTGTAAATATTGTAAGACTGTACTGTTTCTAACTAGAATATGAGAAAGAAAGAGCACATGTGAGAAGAAAAGAAAGAAAACAGAACAGTAAAATGTTAAATTGGCAAGTCTGGGTTCATTCTCATTGAGGCAGGTAGGTTTCAAGTAAGATGGATTCTCTTTAATGTCAGTGGGTTTTGGACAATAGATTTCTTGTTCTTCTTTCTGAGTTCATCGAAAGAATTGTATATAAAATGCTATGCATGTGTATATAAATATGCAGCCACCTTTAAAATGTAATTATTTTAAATCAAAATCTTAGAAATTATTTATCTCACTTTCTATCATGGAAGGTTATTCAAGCTTCTTGGTGATGAATCTTTGTCTAAAACATATTCTGCAATTTTTGCATAATCATGTCACTATATTTCATAGACTACACCTTCAAGAATCACCACATGATGTGTGAAATGAAGCAAAAATAACAAATATCCTTAGATCGACTTTGGTATGGCTAATTTCTCAACCTTCAGAAAGATCAATGTAATCTTAAAGCTTCAAACACATCAACAAAAATATCTTTGAGGGGGAAACAGAGATGTACAAGTGGGACGTTTTCATTTAAGAGGAAAGTTAGAATAAAGAAATTTTGGGCTATCGTCACACCTGAAATGTATGGTGGACTCGGGATGGGAAGAAATATTGCATGATTGCACAATCACAGGCAGTTCCACCCTTACATGACATCTTTATTGCTGCATTTCGTATCTTAGGGTCTGTTATGACAACATCTGTTCAGATAGTCTCATTTAAAAAATGATACTTCCAACAGTGTTGTCCTGTGCTCGTATGGGAAAGAGAAGATGATCAATAAGAAAAATACATCCTACTGAATCAGCAAAAAAGCAGCAGCATCATGCTTACCAGTAAAAAGCACATATATTTAGCATATGATTCATTTCACCTCAGTCAACCCTAACTTTAACAGTATAGCATTTAGTTTGTCCTAATCATTCTACCTTCTTCCATGATCAAATAAAGAGAAGCACATACCTCCAAAGAGAGATTTCTTTTGTTCTTAGGCATAGCTCGAGGATATAGAGGACAAACTTTCTTTTGCAATGGTTCTCTTTCTCCATTGACTATAGAAAAGTTCTAGATGACCAGATTAGCCTCAGCACCTGAATTCCAGACATCTAAAAGCTGTGTGTGTTGAATCCAATCTTGTAAGATCTCTCATTTCAGCCTGAAGTGCCTAAGATAACAGTGGTTAAAAACTAGCTGAAAAACCAAAGATGTTTTTGTTTAAATGCAATATTGGAGAACAGAGATGACCTGATTATAATTTATGATTTGTATTTTGGTGCTACCAGAACACTTAAACTGCCTAAACACTTTATAGTGTAAGCAGAGATGATGGATAGAAAAGGATGGAAAGTTACAGGAACCCTAGCACTGAGATTAAGTGACTTCCTAAAGGTCATAACAGTTATCTTGTCTATGGAAAAGATAGGAATTGGAGCTGGTTTTCTTGAAACCCAGCTCAGAGACCTAACTGCAAAACTCTTCTTCCCTCTTAAAACCATGCTAAACTATTTAAGATAAAACGACAGTTCCTCACATATGAATTGTTAACCAGAGTGGTATCAAAACTCTTGTAAGCACGATCAAGAGCCTAAAAAAATAAATCGGATTGCGGCTGAGACCCACAGTGAACCCACAAGCCTGAAAGTGAAATCAGAAAAAGAAAAGCTCCTCAAATGGGAAGAGCGTCAGCTATTAAGTCAGCAACACATGTTCCTTCAGATGAGCAGTTTTTCCACCTTAGTACTATGAAAGTATAGATAGAGACAGTACAGCAATGGGTAGCTGGAGAGGAAATGGAGAGTGTTGGACACAGCCTCGTGTTTCCCTAAGGATTTTAATTTAATCCCAGTTTTTATTAGGCAAGGCATCTAAGTTAGTTGTATCGGGTTCCCTCTGCAGTCATCTGAAAAACTAACGACACCTCGTGAGAATGAATCCAGTTGTCAAGGGACTGAATTGCTACCTGGAGTGCCCATTCCATGCATGGACTGTAAGGAAACTTCATATTGGCACCACTTAGAAACACGGTGTCTCAAGTATGATGGGAAGAAAGTACCCACGAAGATCAGATGAATGGATGAACAAATCATGTAATGTGGATCTGGATAATTTGAGAATCATCCTGTGGATGAGCAGAGTTTGACATTGGGCATAAAATGTTGCCAGAGCTTTGCCACTGATTTCAGCAGAGTCTGGATTTTACCCATATTGCAGAAGCCCAGAGGGGGAGCTCAGTTTGCAGATAGGACTGCCACAAGTTGTCTGAACTTGGGACAGGCACCCAAAGGATTAATAGGACATCTACAGGTGGTCTAGGCTTCAAATAATCCTCTAGGAGATGATTACCAGCAGCAGATCTCTGTATCTGAGGCTCATCTGTCATAATTTTTTAGTAAAGAAGAAATGAGGGAAAAGATCTGCCAAAAATATATATGATGGATCAGCCAAATTGTTTCTAAATGGTACCTTAGTCAGAGATCTCCACAGGGGACCAGCAGCCAGCTGCACTACACTATAGAGTAAATGCTACTGCTTTGGAAAAGAATCAGTGGCAAGTGATTTGCATTAAACATTTTTTTTTTCTTTTTGTTGTTGTTGTTTTTGTTGCTATTTTTGGCTAACACAGAACTGCATCAGCATGTGAAATTCAGAGAGAAAGTGCCCATTTGCTGATTTCCAGTATATTTTTTGTCTCCATGTTTAGAGGGGAGGAAGGGGGGAGTAGCAGGGTGGAGGTGGTGATAGGGAATCCAAAAAAACCAAGCAACCAGAGAGACCATCCAGAGCCAGAAACAGCTTTTGTTTTCCAACATTTTCTTTCAAGCTCATGAATAAACAGAAATCTGTGAATTCAGAACACCTGCAGTTAGCTAGCTTTGGAAAGGAGAACAGAAGAGGGAGAACTAGACCTATGCTGAAAGCCACTGAACTCATGAATATGAACAGAGGGCATGGAAATAAATGAAGCCCAGGGATTCATGGATCTCGTCATGGGCTAGAGATGCTTCCAGTGTATGGCTGGTATGCAGCAGGCTCTGGCCATTTTCCTGCTATTTAGGCTGCTTTTGGGACCGCTGCTCTCCTGCACATGTTTGTCCTGGAGGATTGTTCTCACTGATATGGTGTGATGAAATTCATGTCTAACCACTCGCAGGCATATGTAGGGATGGCTCTAGCCATAAGCCTGGTCACTTGGCCAGAGCAGCACATTGCTAGGGGCAGCAAAATGGCTCTGCCCCTCAGCTTGCCTGCTCTCATCTAGGGAGGTGTTTCGTGTGCTGGGGAGATGTTACACTCATCCTGCAGCCACTACTCTCTGTCTTCTGACTGTAAAGGTAAAGAGAAAGATCAGATTTTCAGGGCTCTATCCCCAGCTCCGCTCCTTCCTTCCTGTCACAGAAGCAGCCTGGCCAAACCCAGCCCCTCATCCTAGGAATGGAAAACGCTTGGATGCTTCCAAGTGTTATCTCTACAGATGTTTTTGATATACCCAGACACACATTGATTTATGTGTAAATACAATCACATAAACATCTGTAATGATTGCTATAAGGATAAATATACAGGTAGGTGTGTATATTAACATGCGTCATATTCGTGGACATATACGTATGGATTAGAAAGGCAAGCAAATACATTAAAAGATTCAAAAAATCTAAGGCCAGAAAAGACCCCTGGAACAATCCAAGAGGTTTTCTGCCTTGCATTAACCAATCTTTATTTTCCACAGCAAGCTCTGTTAGGCTATGGAACATGCTGAAATCATACAGTATGATGAGAAAAACAACAAGAACAAACAATGAAATATTTAATATCCTCTGGTGGCACTGACACAGTCTTTAAGCACAGGGCAGTGCGTTAACGCTGTTCACTCTGCCTCTTAACTCAGATGGCTGGAACTCTACTATGGGAAACAAAAAGTGGAGAACAGTTTTTGCAGTCCTTTTGCACTGAAAAAGCCTCAGCTGAACCAAGGTTTGGGCACTGTACTTGAAGAAATATGTGGATTGATCAATGAATTCAGAGGAGGGAGGGTCAGAGGCTGAGAAAACACCAGTCACGAGAAACAGTCAAAAGCATTGTGCCTCCTTAGGGTGCAGAAGAAAAGAATGAGTAAAGATATGAAAATAGTCTTTGAATATGTAAGACACTTTGCTCAGAAAACAGATATGAAAAGGTTTCAGTTAAAGTATGAGATGCTTTTTGCCTGGAAAAGTTACATATCTTAGGGTAAGATAGCTCCTATCTTCTTGAGATGTCACCTTCTCTCCACTGCCTGTGAAGCAAGCCTAGCCAATGTGCTTAATTTTTGTGTTTGATGACGAGAACCCTCTCCAGGTGTGACAGCACTGCCCGAAATACAGATGTTTTATAAATCAAGGCCATCACTGGCAGTGTACACTTTCTTTTTGATGCCTTTTCCCTGAATATGTGCCACTTGCCACAGTTAGACAGGACACTAGTCCGTGAATCTTTGATCTGATCCACAGGATAGTACAAATGTTCTCACATAAAAAAGCCCTACCGGAATACTACTGAATTTACGTTGGACTGATGTGCACAGCGTGAACATGAAACTATGTCTCATTTGAGATCCTTTGCCCCACAGACAGCGTAAGGATGGACTTCCAAGAACCATCAGGCACATTTTAAATACCCTGCAAATTCCTGCAATCCCTGCACTCTTGATCAAATTCATGAAAAGTTTGACGGCGGCCGAGTCTGACGCGGAGTCATATCCTACCTTTTAAAATATTTCTAGGATCATCCATAGGCTTTGATGCCTTACAGAGGAAGCTCTGTTGGAAGTATTTGGTTGTATTTTAGGTTTTGGGGTTTTTGGGGGTTTGTTTGTTTGTTTGTTTTGTTGGGTTTTTTCCCTGTGAAAGTTCCAAAACCCCACCTCTCCTCAGGGAGATTTTTTTGGTTACCTCTTTTTCCTAGCTGCATAACAAACACATTTACAAGTCACTAAGATTAACTAAAGCTCTTGCAAAGTACTGGTTTCCTTGGCCTGCCTGAAACACACTGCTTGTGTGCATGAAAAGGACACACGTACAGTGATTACCAGATCTGCTGATCAAGCATACCTTTTCTCTCTAGCTAGTCCTGGATGAGGGTAGTTTGTTTTTAACTCCACCTGAGGCAGACTCAGAAGACTATGCCATTCACTGTAGTAGAGGAATCAACTTAAAATTCAAACACCCTAACTCTCAGCCAAGTGAAGACTCTTCCCTCCCTGCACTAACATCTGAATACTCTCCTGACCAGCTAGCCACATCTCCAACGTGTGTACCTCAAAGGCTGGCAGGAGCTCCCACACACTCAGAGCAGATTTGGTAAATGAGATCCAGTGCTTAGACTGCAGGTGAGCTAATTCAGTGCCATTAGCTGCAGCCAGGCCTTCATCTTCTCATTAGGAAAGAGATAAATTATGCAGAGTGTACTCTCAGTACAAGCAGCAAGAGCCAACAAAGCCATAGAAAAGAGAGATACGGAAGGAAAAATAGTCTGCAAAGCAGGGCAGAGCAAATGCAAGATGGTGTTGGGAGTGGTGGGAGGTCCTGGGTTAACACCTGGCTGGCAATGTGGCTGGGAGCAAAAAACTACCTTCCTTGGCCCCCATTCCACTTTGCTTAGTTGCAGTGACAGTCAAGCTGAAGCAAGGACTCTCCCCTTGTATGCTTCCCGTGATCCAAAGTCCCTTGCTAGAGTGATTGTTAATGTACCTAAGACTTTTGTAAGAAATTGAGTTATGTAAAACTCCAGACCCCAAGAAAGAAAACCTTTATCTCTTATATCCCAAGCAGAATCTCCAAAAGGGATCCTCTTCCCTGACACCACTTTGCAAGGCCTGACTTTTTCCTGATGGCTGTCTCTTGGGGCACAGTATCAATGTGAGCTCTTTTCTGGGGTTGTTTTTATTCTATTTCCAGAAAAAAATACAGTAGGTAAGAAAGCGACTGTGTAAAATATTCTACAACCACCTGAGCAAAATAAAATACCCAAAATGTGGGCAGGAAAAAAATGTTTGACATTAGCTTAGATACCAGACCCCTCTCAATCCTGGCCCCTGCAGGACTGTCAACATGGTGACCAACCATTCTGGCACCCTCCTGTGGGAGGGAAATCCTGCCAGGAGCTGGGCTGGACTCACATTAATTTTCTCCTGGCCAACAAAGACTAACCAGATTGCAAAGACTGTGAACTCGCGACCTTGATTTGTTTCCCCTTCAACAGCTCCCTGGAACGTTTGGTTTCTCAGCCTCCTCTTTGCCTAGGAGCCATCATGGGGGCAGATAGAGCCCTGACAATGCACCCTTATGGCAAACCTGCCCCACCGGGTTGCAGGAGGAGCACTGGATGCTCACATGGCCGGAGTCCATCGCTCATCCCCCATCCCCAGGTAGGACTGGCTGGAAGGACGGCACGTCAAAGACAGACTACATTTAGCTGGATACTTTCCTTCAATCACTGCATTAGCTTGTCCTGATCCTATAGTTAAAAACAGCTATTTATTCTATCTCTACATGCTGGCAAAGATATATTGCATCAAGTCAGCACCTACAATTATTATAGTACAGAAAACCTTTGCTGTAGCACGTTTAGTGCTGCTATTTATCAGACACAAGGCTATTACATCCTGGCTCCCAACAAGGCTATACAATTCTGGCACCCAGGAAGACAGCAGGTGCTCTGAATTAAACCAGAACCCAAAGACTTTCTCTTCACCTTCCTCTGGCTTTCCTTAATAGTCTAGCAAGGACTGGGGGGTGCTACCAGGAAAGGAAAGGGTTGCAAGAAAGCAATCTGCTTATCTGACACTGTGTCTTGGCATCATGAAATATCATGTGTAGGGGGAAAGAGTTTGCTATGTTGTGAGGGAGGTGACGGGGTTTCTAGAAATTAGAGAAATTAGAATCCAAGTAGGTTATACAGTTCCTCAAGGTGCCAAAGCCACAGTATTTAATTATAATAGAGATTTCTTTGTGAAATGCTTATCCAATACTATCTGATACCCAAGAATATTACACGTCACAGTCCACCTGCCTATCCAGCCATCGGAAAGTGTACTGATATCACTGGTGATCCATTCATCTGCAAGCCCAGGGCTCTGGACATCTAGGTGGTATCTTTGCTATATCACCAAAACTTTATTCTATTATTCCCAGCAAAACTATCTTGTCAACGATCTGCACTTCGTATTAATTTGTTTTCATGTCTTCCAACAGAATGGTATTTAAGAAGGTATTTCTTAAAGAATCCTCTCCAATTTTCTAACTTCAGAGTTGCTAGTAAACTGAAAATTTTGTTCACAAAGTATACAGATTTATTGTAATGATTAAAAAAGAGAGAAAGAAATGCTAGAGAACAGATGATTGATCAGCAAAAAGGGAATTGTTTGGAAACTTTCCTGAAAGCCTGCTATTCCATAGTTGCTCTCTCCCACTGTCACTAATTTGCAAAAGAAATTCAAGCCTGAATCTAAGAGACTTCCCTGATGATTTCTTTCTGAAAAATGATGCATTTTTTTGCAAACATGATTTTTCAATAGAAAAACATTGTCAAAATTACTTTGATCAGCCCTTGCCAACATCTTTCGAGCCCAGAGTTGCTAGCGGCTACATCGAGCAATGTGGGCGTGATCTCCGTGGAGATGTAGAAAGCACCATCGCTGGTGATTGCACATGTTCGAAATGCCAAAAGGCACTTGATGGCTGTCAAGTCCAAATGTTTGTAGGGGCAGAAGCAAATCTGGAGAATTTCTAAGTTCTATAAGAGGGCCCAAAGGCAGAGAAAAATATATAGGAATAGCTGAATACAAATCAATACCCAGCCAGGTACACAGGACTAAGTAATAATTTTCACTGTGGGCTGGATGCAGAACACTTTGGGTCACTGCTATCAAGGATATTTTCCTTAAGAAGTTTTTGGGATACTTTGAGGCAGCCAGATTCAGCTTTATTCTCACCAGCTTCCCGCCAAAGGCATCTTTTTAAAGTTGCTTCTGAAGGCCTTAAGCTCCCAGGCCTCTTGTTGGCAGGAAGCGCGTTGTCATCTGAAGCATGTTGTCATCGTATTACGGAGCTACTACTGATCACGACTGCCTGATTGCTTTGCCTTTGCAACACGATAAAGGTGGCTTATGGGATTTTGTGTGATTTATTTATTTAAGTTTGATGCTCCGAAACAGCGGTGTCATCTTGGTAGAAAAAATAAGCAGATCAGATTTTGTGAGGAAAGAAGAAAAAGGAAATGAAAATATTCTCGATAATGACAGTAATATTAATAACTAATGCAAAAGGAAGATTTTGCTGCTGGCCATCATTGCTGATGTACAAGACACACACACTGAGTGGATCTATTGACCTTATATTCCTGCTTAGTGTGCAAGTGTTACTAGTGTTAGGACGACTGTATTTAAGAGACAGCAGCCCTTAAGAGACATCTGCTGATGGGGCTGCAGACACCACCAAAGATTCATGCTACTAACTAGAGGAGGGACCCAGACAGTGGAAATAATTTGCTTAAAAGCATGTTGATTTGGACATCACTAATCTTGGCATTGATCTCTGCCGGCATTAACTTTGCTGTTAATGCAAATAACTGAACATAAGGATGCCATTAATTGTATTGATATAATGGAAGGCGTTGTCCTTGACTTCAAGGCCCCCCTCCTTGATTTAGTGCTTGCCAATGACACAACATTTTTGTCTTCTCTTCCCCTTTCTGCTTGTCCAAAATGATGTTTCATTCCTCTTTATGTCCCTGTTATGCTTAGAACATCCTGTCTCCACGTTCTGCTCCTTCAAATGCTCCTTTCTTCCTGAAGGTCCTGTATTCATCTTCCCTCCCTTCCCCAAGTGCAATCTCACAACTATAACAGAAAGAAAGCAAGACTATATATCCGGAACACAACAGCAGCAACACATCCAAAGAATTCAGAGGGAATTCAAATTCCCTCTGTGATTCCTTGGACTAAGAGTATTGTGAGTTACAAGAGTGAAGGCTTAATGAGGAAAATTCAACTTATCCATATGGCGTTACTGAGGGTGTTACTTCAAAACAGTGCTTTTTCCTGCTGCCCAGTTTCCAAACTGAATACTGATAAAAAGTGATGGATCTAGAAGAGTTTAAAAAATGACTTGGGGACTTGAAATCCTTATTTTAGGAATGGATTTAGGGATTCTACATATAGAGTTTCTACAAAGGAAGATTAGGAAAAGCCTGTTGCTCTTTATTATTACCTATTAGAAGAAAAAATGCTGATGGCAGAAGGCATTTTAGATTAGGAGGTAAAGACACCACAAAATATCACACTAGACAAAGTAAGTCTAAAATTACAGTACAGTTTATTTTAACTGTGAGTCAACTTTCTAAGTCGTAAAATGTTTAAATCAAGTTCAGTTTTCTACAAGGTGTGTTTAAGATATGAAGCAAAAAAACAAATTATATATTAGGGAGAAAGCTCTTTGTTTTCCCAACAGAAGTGTTAATTTAGACCAGAGACTTACCAAATACGTGAGAACCACTTTCTCTGACCCAAAGATTTTGCAGTGCCAAAAGGGAAGACACAGGAAGAGAAATGTTACTGCAGATCTATCATGGGCAACCACAGTTTTCATTGAATAATAAAACAAGCATCAATTAACTTCGCATTTTTCTCAGCCATTATTAATTGTTTGATTTCCCGAGGGCACTATCATGGTAGAAACTGGTATTGAGTGGATCTGAAGAAGTGAGGGTATGGAGAAGATGTCATATGTGTAAGTGACTTCCTGGATCAGGAGGCCTTCAGGCTGTCTTTTTCAACCAATCACCACAGCTTAGTTTAAAACAGGGTTGCTGACTGAAATGCTGTCAACTTTGAGATAATCAGAGGCATAGCCTCTGGAAACTAGCACATTGTGGGACTGTAAAAGGAAGCCCCTGCAGGGCAGAGTAGGAATAGTGTACGTAGCAGCATTAAATTGGCATCTATTTGTCAAAAACATCCTTTGCCACCTCTTTTCCCCAGCAAAAAATTCCACTGCAAAAAAAACCACACGCATCCTCCAGTTCCTCAATTAATATCTGAATTGTAATCAACGACTTTGCAGTCCAGGAATCCCTGAAAAGATGGGAAAACGAATGTTGTTTTTCAAGCTGAACACGAAAATACAGTAATGATAGTGGGATTATATTGGAAATACATGGCCAATAGGAACCTTGGAGGGGCTTGATCCATTCCAAATCCAAATCCCTTTTGGTCCCTTAATCCATAAAGCTTACTAAAGAAGCATGCTATTGCTAAATAGTTGCATTTAGGATTTACAGCTGGATTTTCATGTACAGTTGTCTACCATCATACATCTGTAAATGCATCTTCAATAATTGCTTTGCACTTGCAAAGGGCTTTTCTCTTTGCAAAGTAGTGGTACAAATGTTAATTTTGAATAGCAGTTCTGTAAGTGGGAGATATTTATTAGCTCTATCTTACAGATCGGAAAACTAAGGGACAGAGGGTTAACTGAGCCTAGTTAAAAAACCAAAAAATCTAAATTATTTGTATCAAAAGAACATATAGAGCTCCAAATGTGAACCAAAACCTCTTTATAATCAGTTCTGTAAAGAAAACAAAGAAAAGAGAATTCCTGTCTCAAGTGGTTTTCACCATAATTATAAGAAAATAGCGTATGGACAGGTGGATTATCACAAAAAATAACAAGAATAAAACTTACTTTGTCCTTTCCCCTTCTTTTGACTGTATGGTATCCATGTGGATCTTAATCTTTCCTGATTTAGTGAAAAAGGCAGAAATTTCCTGGTAAACTGAGGAAATGAGCGTATGCCCTCGGTTTAGCCTTGATTTACTTCGATGTGGCTAACGCTACGGGCACCACTCACCCCAAATTGTCTTTCTTTAGAGTAGGCTATGAAGAATGTAGTCTGGGATGCTCCTGCCCAGCAAAGCAGCAGGATCTTGGTAGCATCTGCCTTTTCATTAGCACATAGAATATAACATGATCTGTCTCTCTTTTAAACTAAGAAGCAAGCCAAGTCACTCAGAAGGGCCAAATTTCACGCTGCTTTAGCTCTACCAACTTAATAATCCAAGACCTAACTGGAGACCCCAAATATGCCACAGATAGTCAAATTTCAGTGGTTCTACAGTTCCTGAGGAGGAGGAACAGATGGACAGGAACACAAAGAGGCTGATTGCATAAAACCTGTTTCTTAAGAAACTAAACTAAAATTAGGTGTTTTAAAATCCAGATCGAGGGTTAATTTTGTTTGGAAGTAGGTGCCTGAATACTAACACATATGGCTAGGACAGTAGCTGTTTCTGTTACTGTTGTCAAAAACAGGTTCTGATATACCAAAATCAGTTCTGGTATATCATTACAGACCATTATAAAATGAGCCCTGGATCCATTCATATCCAGGTAGGTAGGTAAGTAACCCTTACGGTCATTTCCACTTCAGCCATGCAACCTCCTAACAATAACTTCTGGTTTCAGTCAATTACTTTATAATTATGTTTTAAAACGTCGTGTCTGATTTAAGCCAAACCCTTGGCTTTTAACTTTGCCAAGAGAAAGACAGACTGTGGCATGAAATTGCAATATTAAAAGCAAAAACTGTGCCATCTATAGAGGTACTCACAATTCAGGGCTATATTTCTATGCATAACTTGGGGCATGGTTCCACAACAGAAATCCTTCCATCACAGAGCCCTCACAAAAGGTTTCAACTTAACCGTTTTTGAAATAATCCATTGGCAAAACAATAAATATTAAAAAAAAGAATTAAGCCAAACAAAAATCCACACCCCCAAAGCCCTCAATCCTAAATAGGAATGTCATCAGCAATGAATTTGATATAAAGTTCATTCAAACAAGCAATTTTGCTGGTACAGATGAGAAGGGCAGGTAATCCCTTGTACAACAGTGGTGGGGACAGGGGGCTCTAACACAGAAGATTGGTAATGTATAACGGTAATGTATATAACCTCTTTCTGAGAGGCCAGCAAATGACTGTCTATTCTGACACACACCCTATCTCTCAAAATGCCAGAGAGACTCCTTGATTTCCTTTTCTCACCTACCCAGAGGAAAGGTTTTGCCTTGTGATGAATTTGCACAGAATTAGGGAGAAGGTAAGCACCTCCAGTGCTATCCTAGAATATGCATGACATGCAACAGGGTCAAAACCTGCTGCAAATCCTAATCCAGCTACAGCCTTCCAGGGCTTCCACAAATCTTCCTCCCATTGCTTCCCCCAGCATTCCCCACCACATGCCCTGATATGAATTACCCTTCACGGTAGGAAAGGAGGATGATGAAATTATCTGGCAGTACCTAAATACACTGATTTAAGGACTGGAGTTGTAGTTCTGAAACTACCCTTCCTTTGCACAAGGCCAAAGCCCTCCATGCTGAGTAATCCATTAGGACTGCCACTAACTGTATTCATGGCACTCATACGCAGCTCCAATCTCCACTGTGGCTTTGAAAAGTCTACCCCCAGTGTTATTCTAATGCAGCTGTTTGTCTTCATGTGAACTTATAATGATAATAATGATAATAATGATAGTAATAATGACTGACATTTATATAGTACCTTTCATCCAGAAGGATCCCAAAGTGCTTTGCAAACTGATTTGCAAACGACCGCATACCCATATTAAACACCCCATCCCTATGTTAATGCAATGTTAATGTTGCAAATGTGAAGCGGCAAAAAGACAGAAAATGTAAAGGTTACAGCTCCAGGAACAACATGCCGTGCGCATCTTGCCTGTGAAGGTCTACCATTCACAACATCACCTGGCAAATGCTGTGCAGCAAATAATACTTCCCGAACTGAAGGAAAGGTGCTCAAAACCTTGTGCATCTGGGCGTGAAGGTAATTGGGTGAGTGAGGTGGAAATTTCACTCAGTTCCCTTCCTCAGGTGCTGATATGGAAAGCTGAGTTTTCTAATTTTCTATTTTTATTTGCTGCAATTGAGAGGGCAATACTACCTATAGATGCCCAACAGTTAGAAGTAATGTGGCTAATGATGCTGCAATTGGACAAGGGAGGGAATGGGAAGAATCCTGCTGACTTCAGTGAATGCTGGATCAAACATTTGTTGAATTATCTGAACGCTAGCAAAATTTCACTCTCTCCCTTTCATGTACTTATTATTGATATTGTGAGTTGCTCTATGTTTTCACAAAGGGGAAACTATTTTTTTCTTTTTCACCCCTTTATTCTTCAAACTATGGGGAGGACGATCTATTTTGGAACCAGATCTCACACGGCAAGTTTCAGCTGAAAGGCGTTTTACATCCATTTGAGCTATGTTCCTCTGTTGATAGAACAGATGAGCCCAATGTTAATGGTGCAAATGGTGCTGTTTTCAATGCACAATTAACCAGGTCAACACCGTGATGAATAAAAAATAAAGCTGGCATCAAGGAGGACCCCATGGAAGTTGAAATCAGTTGTTTAGGTGCTTGTGACTCCCAAAACATCCTCATCTCTCAACAGACACTTTTTTTTTTATGTAAAATCAAATCACCTGCATCAAAAGACTGAAGCAGAAGAGTTTGAAGAAGAGGAATCTATGTTTGAGAGTGAATAGTTTAACAAAAATAACAGCCCCAACCCTTTTGACTCCAACCAGCTGTGAGTTGTTTTTTGGACCATCTGGACAGAGAGGGATTTTTTATTTTTCCTTTTTTCTCTATTGCAAGATGGCCTGGTGAACAGGGTGAAAGTGCATCCGCAAACACGATAGAAACTGATGTGCACAGGGCAAACACCCACCATCTCATCGCTATAACTTCTTAAAAGCAAATATTAAAGCTAAGTTATCTCTTGGGGCAGTAATTTCTCACAAAATGGGAAGTAGATTCTGACTATGCAGATCAGTTAGTTGTTCTGGCAGGAGTTTGGCATTAGTTTGGGCTTGTCTGTCTGAACTCCTGCCATACCTTTTATTGCAGAGTAAACCTCTCAGTAGAGTGGGGAAAAATAAGTACAATTTTATCTATCAAGTTCCTCAAGGCTTTTCTTGCTCTGTTTTGAGACGATATTTCCTGCCAACTCTGTGAATCTTCACACAGTGATGGCACCCAGAGGAAAAAAAAAAGAAGCAGCAGTATATAGAATATAAATGATTTACTTTGAGAAGGACTTCAACCTGTGTTTGCCTCAACATCCATATCAGCTCACAAGGGTTAAAATTCACTCTCCTGTAACTGCTGCTGTCAAGGTAGGTGGTAGAGTGGCTTCCCAAATCTCTTACAGTTACCCTGGGGGTGACTTTAGCTTATTGTTTTCGCATCATGAAGGCTTTCCTCCCACCTTGGGTAAGACCCTGTACTGGCTGGCTTTGCTCAGCTCTGGGAGAAGAGCGGTTAATAGTTTCATTTTGGAATTTCTTATTAACAGGCCAGCAAAACTGCAAGGTTGACAGCACTATTAAATATGACAAAGTCTTCTTTAAAACACTGACTGTTTGACTGGTTGGAGAGAAAAAAAAAAAATCACGGCATGATTTATACCCGGCTGTACGAGTCACAGTCTCTCCTCTATATCTTGTGTCCAAGGAATGATCGCTCATCTACAGTCTGCAGTGTCCTCAAACAGCTTGTCACAGATGGCTCATCTTGACTCTTTAACATTGAAACACACTTGTGTGTCACCCTGCACCTTTTCTGGACAAACCACCCCCTTTTGACCCCCACCCCATAGGAGGGTTTTTTCCCAAATTGAAGTATTTGTAATTAATCCTTACATTGGACAGCCGACTGTTCTGAATGGGAATGTCATGCCCGTAATGGATGACATCACTGTTCGGGGTGAAGATTTCATAGCTGGATTGATAAGATGGGAGGGTGTCTCAAACCAGAAGGCCACTTTCAAATGGGATTGAGGAGTTTATTAAAAAAGATTTTACGTGTATACCTGGGAGTTTTTGAGACACACAAGAAAAATGCGTTAGGATTAGGTTAGATGAGATTAGATCAGATTAATAAAGCACAGACATAGTGGACCCGATCAACAGTCAGTGCAATAGCCTGTCTCAGACAGTGGTCAATACCATCTGCTCCTCTGCAACAGGCAGGGCACCCTTCAGTGGGCAGCTATGGGGATAACATACTCATAAGGACAATGTCTTCCTAAACCCCATTAATTAGAAGTTGGTTTAGGCACTGAAGCAAGAAAGCTTTTATCCACTCTGAAGCTCTGGGATATTTTTTTTTTTTTTTTTTTTAAATCCTCACAGTTGTAAATCTGTATGTTCTTGCTACCTAATAGAAGTCTAATTCCATTCTCCCCCTCCTCCTTCTAAACTGTCAAAATTTTGGTTTCATAGACTAGGAACAACGTTTTTCTTTAAAAACTGAATTGCAGCTTTTGCTTGGGCAGGACTGAGAAACCTATGTAACAACTCGCAACAGCTCTGCCCAGCCTTGAAGACACAAGGGAGAAGAATTACTTCAGTCACTGAAATCAGAGATGACCGATTTTGTGTTATCTGGCTGTAATTGTTAAAGCAGCCTGAAAAATGCCCTTCCATGTATTTTCACTTTTCACATTTAGCACCCATTTCCTTTATGAAACAAGTCTAGTAACTAAACCAGCTTGGAAGGGATCCAGGGAACATGGTTAGCATCCTGTATTTTAGACATCTTAAGTGCATGTTTCTTGGCTGGGCCACTGTCTTTACACACCGTTTGAATACTGCAAGGTTTTATTGAGAGGGAGAGGAAGAAGTATTGTCCAAGAGAATAAGGAGAGATATCAACTCTGCCTCATTTCAAATGGCAGCCCAGTGTCTCATTTTACTGGATGAGTTGTGTAAGGTCAAGAATACAATCACAGGGCTCAGGGAGAGAGGATACTGGTAGTATTTTTCTGCATGAAGCTTCAAAAAGGTTTAAAGACACAACAAAACATTTTTTAGGCCATATCTTATAACTGTCAGACAGAGGAGGTTTTGTTAGTTTGGCCACTGTTGCCTGTTTGCATTTCCCAAAATCTGTGAAGTGTGTGTGGAGGTTTGATTATTGGTGCAGGGATCTCTAAAGCAATCGTATGAGGTACTGTTCGTTGAGATACTACATTTTTGGTTGGTTCACTCTATAGAATAACAGAATCATAGAATCATTTAGGTTGGAAAGGACCCTTAAGATCATCAAGTCCAACCGTTAATCTAGCACTGCCAAGTCCACCACTAAACCATGTCCCTAAGTGTCACACCTACACGCCTTTTAAATACCTCCAGGGATGGTCACTCAACCACTTCCCTGGGCAGCCTGTTCCAAGGCTTGACAACCCTTTTGGTGAAGAAATTTTTCCTAATATCCAATCTAAACCTCCCCTGGTGCAACTTGACGCCATTTCCTCTTGTCCTATCTCTTGTTACTTGGCAGAAGAGACCAACACCCACCTCGCTACAACCTCCTTTCAGGTAGTTGTAGAGCGCAATGAGGTCTCCCCTCAGCCTCCTCTTCTCCAGACTAAACAACCCCAGTTCCCTCAGCTGCTCCTCATAAGGCTTGTGCTCCAGGCCCTTCACCAGCTTCGTTGCCCTTCTCTGGACACACTCCAGCACCTCCATGTCCTCCTTGTAGTGAGGGGCCCAAAACTGAACACAGGATTCGAGGTGTGGCCTCACCAGTGCCATGTACAGAGGGACAATCACTTCCCTACTCCTGCTGGCCACGCTATTTCTGATACAAGCCAGGATGCTGTTGGCCTCCTTGGCCACCTGGGCACACTGCTGGCTCATGTTCAGCCGGCTGTTGACCAACACCCCCAGGTCCTTTTCCACCAGGCAGCTTTCCAGCCACTCTTCCCCAAGCCTGTAGCGTTGCATGGGGTTGTTGTGACCCAAGTGCAGGACCCGATTATTATTGCGGTATTGTGGTATGTCCTTTAAATTGTCTAGCCATTAACTTGGCCATTTATAAAAACTTATAAACAACAATTTGCCTCCTAAGGAAAATATTATTTTGTTTTTGCACCCCAGAGTTTTTACAGAAGAGCCCAAATATTGTGATGAAGGTTTGTTCTTATGTGGCCCCATGAGCTAGTGGTCAATTGCCAGTGGTCAATTGCCCCATGAGCTAGTGGTCAATTGACTCTTCTGTAGGTAGTGACCCCCAGATGAATTTCATGTCTGGTGATGAACTGCTCCTTTTAAAGCAGAGACAAGAGTTGAGCCTACAGAGGTAAATGAGAGTATGAGTCATTCCAACGCCCACCAGGTGTTGCTCTGACATTCTTTAATAAAAAATTGCAGCTTTCAGATGAAACACCTTATTTTTAAAATGTACTTGTACATGAAATGTTATATTTTTCCAGGTGAAAGGAGAACATATTCTGAGCAGATGCAATTTTATTATTTGCCCGCTGTGTCCCAACTTTGAAAAACAGGATTTCCCATCCTGCCATCCAATCATGAGGAGGTGGACAGGATTTAACAGTTCAAATCCAAAGTGGTATAGAGGTCCTGGGAGACAGCTGAAAAATCTATACCCAGAAAGTGTCTGAAGAACGCATCTCTGCTTATCTATGCTTGCATGTATATGTGGGTTTTTGTTTTATTTTATAACAAGATGTATTGACTAACTGGGAGCATTTTATTAAACAGAAAAGTCTGGGTAAAGCCAGCAAACTATTCACTGCCAAAATTTACCCAGAAGTACCTGTGTAATTGAATTTGGCCGGCTCTAGCAAGATATTTGATTTTCTATAATTGGATTGGCTAATGGGGGGAAGAGGGTGGGGAGAAGGAGGAACTGGAAAGTTATCTATCTCCCCTGACAAAATGATCCAGTGACTTGGGAAATTTCTCTGCCCTCAGGGAAAGAAGGGCCAGATAAAAACATGAAAACAAAGCAGTGATGGACTGAAGCAAGAGGTAGGGCTAGAAAGCAGGGGTTAGTCCATGGCTCTGCCACAGACTCCTGGGATGCTTGTGGGCAAGTCACTTAATCTTCCTGTGCTTAAATCCCCCACTCTGTGCCTATCTTATTTCATATTCTGAATGCTTTGGGGTGCAAGTGCGTTGTGTGCTATAGTGCAATTGGATAAGAGCTGGACTTTGCTACATCATGTAGCAAAAACATGCTCTCCCATTGAATAAGCAAAAGCCAGTAAGTAAATGAGGATGTAGCTAAGGGTTTATGAAGGGCTATCACATCTCCAGCACGCATCTGTTTCTACCACATTACTGTAGACACATTGGATTAGAGAACTTTGGCCATTTATTTGGGGGAATTCAGCAATCCTGGACACACCCACTGCACGCAACTCTACTGCGTGTGTGTGTTTGGCGTGAAGCTGAGGTTTCCCTTCAGCTCATTTCCTATAGTGATGGATGCCATTCTCCTATCAGAGGAGACTCATGATACTAAATGTAATTAGATATTTTTAAGGAATAAGAGCAGCTCTACCCGATCAGAGAACAGGTCCATCCAGCCTCTCATCAGCCCTCCCCAACAGTTGGTGCTTAGGGCAAATGGACGTAACAAAGATTATATTTACCCTGAATACTCTCCTAAACTCCAATCATTTTCAGTTCAGGGGATTCCTGAGGTGTAGTATCTGTATAGTCAGTAACATTCACTGCATTCCCATATCCTTCCTGCATGCTGGATCCATTAAAAACAAGGAAAGAAAGCCAACCCCACCTCATGCTATAACCATGTGATTGTCAAAATCCCATTTTTAGTAATATGGAGCCTACACTTATCACCACAGCAAGATCAGATGGGATGGGAGCAAGAATTTAACATGGGTGATAAGACAGAGACTGACACCTTACCTAATCCCTCCCCACCTATTACACTGGTCATATGAATACATTATGTTTGGAGGTCTTGTGACATTTTTGATAACAGTATCAAGAAATACCCCTAATGCTATCCTTATTCTTCATTAAAAATGCAACATTTTCATTTTAAAGGATTTTAAAATGTCTAATCAATCTTTGCTAAAACATGAAACAGATTTAAAGCCAAGATGAAATAAAATCTTTGGTTCTTGGACACAACTGTAGTTTGAAATGAGTGCTAGAGTCCTTTTTTAGTAAGTAGAGTTTGGTTTTCTAAAGAAATGAAGCTGATGAGATCAAGTTGCATGTGTCTTAGTCTATGACTCTTTCCTGATTACATTATCGCACGGTTCAGCTGAACGTACATCAGGATAGGAAAAAAAAAAAAAGCCTCAAACAACAAAACACAAGTTAGCACTGTCACTGAGGGGAAGGGTTATGTTAGTAGCTCACTCTTATTAGACACCAGAGAATCCACAATAGTGAGAGTCATCACGAACATCTTGGCCACAAGCAAAGATTCAGCTACTGCATGCACCTTTTTAGACATCTGAAAATCTAATCATCAGACACAAAGTCAGAGGAATTCCAGGTTCACACGTGTATGGCTTACAGAATAAATTCTATTTTATTTTGCAGATAGATAAGCTATTACACTGAGGATTGTAAAACTTTTTAGAATTAAAATAGATAGAGGAGGAAGGAAAAAAAGAACACATACCTAAATCTTTCTTTAAGATTTAATGACAGTCTACTTCTAAGAACAACCTGTTGGGAGGGCTGGTTTTATAGTCTCACAAAACTGCAGTCCGGGTTACCCTTGGTGTACTGTTCCTTGCCTGCCTGTTCTTTGTAGGAAAATGTACTCTCCACTATCAATATACATGAAGTCAACATCCTTAATAAGTTTAAAAGCCTTTTGAAAATGTATTTTGTGGGTGTCTCACTAGCTGAATCTTTTATTTATGGGCTTGTACTGGGATGGTCATTTGAATTTTTGTTGTGAGTCCATATTTCATTATGCATTTTATTTGTTTTTTATTGAAAGCTTTCTGAAGCACTAAGAAAGATGCTGGGCAAGTGATTGAATAAAAGCAAACTCATTTCAAAACCCCTCCCTGATCTTTCTGCCTCTTCCCACTGCAGATATACACACACCCAGACTTCTGCCCTCTATTTCATAGCACACACTACTACTTTCTTTTATTTTCATCTTCGATGAAAACCTAAACAATCTGTGCTGTTTCTAAGAACAACCAGCATCAGAATGCTAATAGATGTGATAGAAACTGCAGTAAGTTTGTTTATTTTGGAGTAAACCTTCAGAAACAGAGGAGCCTCCTTATTTTCCTAACAGTTTAAGATTTTTTTTCCCATCAGGGTTCTCTTTGTGCAAGAAGTTTCATAAAAAATAAAGTTAAATATCACTTAAAGATTTTTTGGAAACTTCAATTTTAAAGAAAATAATTTTGATATCATTCTTTCTCCCTTCTTTTGTAAAAAGGAATCCTTAATATCATTACCCATTTTTTGTGTGGGAAAAACATATTTTTCTTGAAAAAAGAATGAAAGAACTGTATGTGCTGTTTTCTGATTTGCTTTGTATTTTCCTGTGGTGTTCCCCGTATACTGGCAATCCTTCAAAATGGGCTATTCCACACACAGATGAAGTCACAGCATCCAAGTCCATAAAGATACTCCCCATTCAGACTTCTGGCCTACTCTCACTTTCCTTTGGAAACTGATGAAAGAAAAAATCTTAAAGGAAGCCAGTGATCTGTTCGAGAGCTTTTTACTGCTGGCTGACCATGCTGCAGGAGGAAAATGCTGCCCAGGTTCCAAAATGCCATCACTTTTGAACAGAACATCTGCTGATAGAGTTACACACAAACATAGAAGGAAAAATGAAAGACGTAGATGAATACCAAGGAGAATGTTCTTAAATGAAAAATATATTAGGTTGTAACCACCATGGGAAATAAAGAAAGCCCTTTTATTTGAGATCTTGAATACTCAATCAGACAGATAAAGAGGAAATGCATAACAGAAAACAATGGGCAAAATCGCATCCTACATCATCTAATCCATCCTCCCAGCTCTTTTTTTTAGGAATGTTGAGATTGCTGATATCTCCTGAATGTGGCTGTCCACAGCCGTGTTATTGGACATTTACTCATGATGAGTCTCTCCACACAACTCCCCCCTTATTCCAGATCATCCTGTTTAGAGACAAAGGAATCCCTTTATGTTTATATTTTGCTTAAAAGGTTAAGTCAACATCTCTTAGCATGATAAGCTATATAATGTATATCCAGCTTATAAAAAGCCAACTTTATAGGAACACCATTTTTAGGTTTCTGTTACCCACATTTAGTGGGTCTTTAGCAGCGACGGCAAGCATGTTTGTCAATAGATTTACAGCAGTGATATTATAATAAATTACACAATCATGTGATGAAAAGCAGAACAGGTGATTAACCGCATTAACCACACACCTTTGACCAGGTCACTTGCACTCTGTCCCCTGATTTTATCACCTCTGTGTGAGAAAACCAAAACCAGGATTTCAAGAAAACAGTAGAACTGCTGACAGTTCAACCCCGAAAGTGCTCAGATACTAGTATTTTCTTCAACACTTGCGAATAAGAGTCATATGCTGAAGTCAGGCAGATGAACTCGTATTGCTCTTTAACATCACATGGTCCAGCTGGACACACATCAACACACATACAGTTCATGCTTTTTTTTTTTTTTTTAATATGGGTAAAAATCTGAGACAGCTTGAAAGACTGAACACCGGTGAAGTTGTGATGCTTACTTTGTACAAATAGAAATGTTTCAGTCTGACTGAGCTAGAAATCTTGTAAGAACGTATTTCCCCTAAGTCTTTTGCATAATACTCAGGTCAGGAGGAGCTTTTCATCACACTACTACTTAAAGATATGAAGAAGATAGCTGGAGATTAAATACTCTTTAGAGCAAGCATCCTTGACCTGGCAGAGGGTAGGGGGTTGAACACTAAAATACGATCACACTGTCACCACACAGTCTGACTTATATCTTTCTAAGAGGAGGGCACACTCAAACAAAACATCTCCATCCCCTCTTGGTAAAGCTGAAGGCAGAGAAGTACCTAGGACATGTCTACATAATTTTTCATATGCAGGTGCAACTGCACCTTCACTAATCTCTAAGCACACAGGAACCTTTAACACCGTGGATATCTTGGTGCTGCAGTGAGCTAAGGAGTCCTGCTGAGGAGTAGGAGATAATAGTTTGGGTTTAGTGCCTCTAGGACATTTCTCCTCCAGGAGGCCAGAATGAATTTAAGTTTATCCAGCCAGATGTGGCCATTGAACATAGATGACTCCATCTGAGCTCGTCACTTTTGATTTTCTCTATAATCAACAAAGAGAAATGGGTGCTTTTGGGACACAATTCATTTGACTGATTTTAGATTTCAACATCAAGATAAGATGAATCACATCATAAAAGAGTGTACCTCTCTCTACTGACCGTAACAGAAGCCCATGCTGATTAGCTCAAATGTATATACCTAAAAATCTCTGCAGCTACGGATGATGTGTAGCATGTCTGTACAGACAGACTGTAATGGGAGTTCTAGTAAGAAAAGGTGGGACAAGGGAGTAATTAAATAAAATCTCATCTTTTCTTATTCAAAATTTAAATATAGAATATGGTAAAGTGGCTGAACAACAATTAACTGACAGAGTTAATGAGATGGGGGGAAAAACACTCCAAACAGAATGAGCACCAGACTTGGTGTACCAGGATTCCTGTGTGTACCTTGCAAATTTACAATGTCAAAATGACATAATTTGAAGGAGATGGCAGGCATTATCCTAGGAAAAAAAGAAAAAGCAGCCCATTTGTAATTTGCATATGCATATTTATTTATTCGATATAGCAGCAAATTCTGCTGTTCTCTGAGCGGCACCTTTGCATCTTACAAATTTATCCCCATTTGCACAATTAGTGCTGGCAGATAAATGTGCTGGCTGGTGAAGCATTCTCTTCGATCCTCTCCCCTGCCAAGTGCACAGGCCCTCAGATATCTTGTTGAAACACAAAGCAGGAGCATATCATTGATAGGCTAACCTGCGAACTTCGGAGCATAATCCAGCGTGAAACTATTTGCTGTGGGTCATGTAGAGTGGGGGGTCCTCTAATGTGTACTCGCCAATAGAGTGGACATATAGGCTATAACCTGCATGAGCTACAAAGAGATGTGTGAGGTCCAGAAAACACTATTTAGGATGAGCTGAACACGTGGTATGGATAGTGGTTAGGGCTGCGAAGTGTTCATCTCCTAAAACATCAACTTCTGAGTTCTGCTTCCAGCTTTGACCTGTTCTGTTAATTTACATGAAAGACCTGAATTTCTCAATAGCTCTGTTTATTCATTGGTACAGCAGTTGTGTACTGTACTACAGGCTGTAAAGCTTAATGGTCATGAATTGTTCCTTATTGCTCATTCCCAGAAGAATCAAACACAAAACATATATGTTTCCTCACTCAAGACAAGTTTTACCCTGTGTTCCTCTTTCTCCTACTGCAGAGTATGCCCAGAAACACAAATAAAGGAAGAATAAACTAACCGGGATATCACATGTAGCGGCCAAGAGGTACCCCTTGGCTACTTTCCCTAGGCCCCACAGACCTCTCCGGAATAAGGAAGGGATTTTCAATTAGACATGAAATTAATAAGGCACTTCTGATGCTCCATTCCTGCAGGAAGACATTAGTAATTTGTTTGTTCCAAAGGCGCCACTCATATTCACACAAAATGGCATTTAAATGTTAATCGAGTCAGGGGATGGGGAGTGCTTGCCAATCACTACGTAACTTAAGGTCAAGGTTTTTGTCTTAAAGAAGGACTCAATGTTAATTTTAAATTTAAAATTCTTGACAGATAGCAGGTTTTCAAATGCCTGCTACAATCTGGCTTGTTTGATTCATTTTAATGAGTAAGTAACTCCTGGCAAAATGAAGGTTTCCCCATGTCTTCAAGGAAATGGAAGGGCAAAGAGGCACAATGGACTAATCCTGCATCCACTACAGGGAACAGGAAGCAAAACCAATTTAGACTCCCATTCATCTCCTTGCTCCCCACATAGAGACCAAAAAGAGTAATTTACATTCCTACGAACACTAAGCAATTATTGGAGGTTTCAGTTTAAAAGGAAAAAAAAAAATTCTCAATATTAAATTCAGCTTTGACTCTCTGCTGGAGGAACATTTTGTGTGCATGTCTGTGCACATGTTCGGTTTTGTCATTTCTGTGTTTTACATTCTTTGATAGGTTTTGGGTTTTTTTGGTTTTGTTTTTTTTTTTTTTTTTTTTTTTTAAAAAACCTTCAGAGTGTAACTTTTAAATAGTATAAGGAACTTATGATCTCTTCCTGCCTTTTTTTCCAAATGTGTTAGCCCCCAAAAAGAGCCAGAGGGCTTTGCCATATTTACCCCTGGCTGTTGCAAGCTGGGGCTAGGGCTCATATCCCTCTCAGGCAATTCTCGCCACCACTGCACAGGTACATGACAGAATGTCATATTTCCCAGGCAGCCTTGCAGGGGGTGATGGATTCAGATTGCCATTAACTCAAACTTGTGATCTGAGCCAGGTAAAAAGATACAAGGATTACTTCTGCTGATTTCCTTGCTGAGGGAAGCGAGATTGGAAGGGAATGAGGAGAGCTGAGAGCGATCAGGGCAATCACTGAGATACCAAAAGTTCTGCAGATGCCCTATGGAAAGGGGGTGAAGTTAAACTCTGTCTGTGTTCAGAAGAGAAATAGTGTTTCTGGGGTACAGTGCATGCAGTGGTAGATGAAGGAGGACACATGGATCTCGTAAATTAAAGAGTCCATATGAATGTCACTCAAAATTACTTACTTCTCTCTGTTGACGAGGTCTACCATATAACTGAATCGGACACATAGCCTGCCAAGTTAGCTGAAATGAACTCCACACTAACTATTGATACAAATAGCGGGAAGGAATTTACTTTGATCTCTTCTTAGATCAATGAAACTAACTTCTACCCTTTCCTCTGGTTAGACTGGAGAGTCATATCTGCTCTGCTGGAACATATGTCGTTGGTGTATGGCTACGTATGCGCAGAATTCATGGACCTGGATACCTAGCGCTGCCTAAGCCCTTGTGGACCAGTCTCTCCCTATTTAATTCCCTCCCCCCTCCCCCTTATAAAATAGATGAATAGCATTTCCATGACTCACCAGAACATTTAGTGATGTTGAGAAGTTCAGATTAAGCAACACAGTTGTTTTAGATAGACAGTATATGAAGAGTGAAGGGCTTTGCCCCACCTAATTAAAGAGGACAGGTCTCCACCATTTCACTTTATAGAAAATGGAGAGAAATGGGTGAGCTCTCCAGGGAGCTATTCAGTCCAGGGTCTGAATCGATCTCCAAGAGTGTCAAGATTCCTCAGTTAGGTGGAATGAATCTGGACATTAAAAAATGTTATGGTGCTGGAACTATCTGTCCAATATATACATACATAGTCCTCAACAAAGAGGCCTCTGAACTGTAATCTTGACCTTTACATGTTTTGATAACTGTAGTGTCCATTTCACAACCCTATAAGACACATGGCTGGCTCATTCAGATGCCGTCACCATAGGCACATGCCCTTTTTGTGATTACACTGGAAAATGTACTTTCTCTTACTGAATTGGCATGCAATTGCATTGAACTGAGTTGCTGACAATCTCCCAGGCCTCTTAAAATCTGCAGGGCAAGAGAATGCTAAAACCCCGTAACACTAAAGAAAATTGAGTCAGAAGTAATCTCAAGAAAAAGAAACAGATCTACCTTAGGAAGTCAAGTAGTCCAACCTTCAGCTAATGCAGTACTGTTCCCCAAAAATACACTGCTTAATTTGCTGTTATTTCAAAGGAACCAAAAAGTTTTAAGTCTCAGCTTTGATAGTTCCTGGCCTGTGTAATGGTGTTTAGGGAGAATTTTCTATGCACATATAGTCCCCAATTATTGGATTTTATATATTTATTTATTACTATTTGTTTTATTTTCCTTACTGTGTAATTCATCTGCAAATCCTTGTGCAATTTTGCCTTCTTATGCCATCACTTCTTTTTATGGCGCTACCTAAATTCGTACAGTTAATCAGGAAAGAGATTGATAAAATGAGCTATCTTTGCATTTGTTCATGGAATGAGTAAGTTCAAACACACAGAAATAAATTCCTTACTGGTCCTGAATACTTTCATTTATAAGTGACAGGTCACTTACTTTTTCTGCAGAGTAAATACCAGTATGATGGTACGATACAGAAATATGGCACTAGTAAGTGTCACCACTGCTATCTTTTTTTCATTTCTCATTTAAGGAAACTAAAAGAATATCCCAGGAGGCCAAGCTGCCAAATAATAATATAAAACTCATTGTTTAAGGCAGTAGTAGAACAACTGCTTTGAATAAAATGAGATCAGTCTATGATTTTCCATTCCAAGGAAAAGGAAATCTATAGGCTCCATCAGATTTGGTTAGTTACAGAAGCAGTTAAGTCATGTCAAGCTATTAATGTAATCTGCAACTGAATCACTGTGAATTACATACAAGAATTTCCAATTGGCACCTTCTCCACATAGGTGTTCACATCATTATCATGTCTTTGAACAAGTCTATGTCAACACTAGAACTAGACTCAGAACTAGACTGGAAATCGGGAGAACTAAGTTCCCATCCAGTTTGTCAGTAATCAGCTGTCATCTCAGGAAAATAAATTTCATTTCTCCTAGATTTTATGCTTTTATTCCCTGTCTTAATCCTTGTTAGTTTTATTTGCAATTGGACAGTCTTTGCAGGGGGGACTATACTTGAATGCATGCATGCACAGCACTTGGCACAGCGGGATCTTGATCTTGGTGATGACCACTGGTTGCTACTGAAATACAGATCAATTGTAACAGTCAAAGCAACTATCCTCCCACCCTCGTTCCACCTTCCTCTCTTCCAGTAGCAAACATACAAACAAAGAAAAACCAAACCAGGCTAAATAAGAAATTTCGTTCCTCATTCAGACTATTATACCAAGAAAAGGATCAAGAAAATCAATATGGGAGCTCTTCAGATACAAAGGTTGGAGAATATAAAATTCAAAGAGAAATGAAACCCATCACATTACCCTGAAAGAAGAAATTCCTCATCCTGACTGTTTAAGCTCTTCTCTGGACTTGGTTTCCTGGCTTCTTTCAGATGCCCATTTCATATACATAGAGAGATTGTTTTGTGTGGCCGAAAAGTGCCCTGTTTGTTTTTTTTTTTTGAGCATCCTAATCTATGTAGTGTCTTGCAGCCTGAAATATTATAATTTCCTGGGAAAAGTAAAATCTAGGGCATTTCAGTAAGTGTGGAAAAAATATTACTTTTGCTTTGCCTAGAGAAGCAAAAGAAGGAGTTAAAGTTAAGATGAACCGAACACATGAATGCACTGTGCCCGCTGGGGTCTGGCTGTATATTCATTATACAAGGTCAGGGTCTCACTTCCATTCCTCCTAGTGTAATTTAGGTAAAGCCACCACACAATGCCTGACCTTTCCATGGGACAAGCTCCCTGCCTCCCTCCTGACATGCTGCAGTAAATTTGTGTGTAATTAAACATAGTGTTCCGACACGCCGGGCCGCTGCGGCCACCTGGCCTCCCCTCTCCGGCTGACCTTTTAGATTGAATCCAGCACAGACCACCAAGGCCGGGAAATGGCTAGTATCGGAGCGCGGCACAATAAAGCAAGGAATGTCTGCTCAGATTAAAACACGCTCCCTGCTTCCCCCTCCACTTGGGCCAGCGGAGCCTATATTGCACTGCATGCTCCATGTTGAATCAGGAGCAGGAGTCATGGCAGAAGAGTAGGAAGGCAGCTTTGCTCCTCAGTAATTCTTCAGCTACCCCATGGGTGCAAGATACTTCCAGGTCCCAGCCACGATGAGAATCCAATGGGCAAAACACTAAGTATGTGGGAAGACCAGGTCCTTCCCTAAGGAGTTCCTGATCTGAACAACCATCTTTGGAAGGATGAAGGCTCTTCACAGTAGGGCCCTCACAAGGTTACACATGTTATTGCTGGCCTGGACTAATCTAGTCATCTATCAGGCAGCATAATAACTCGGGGTCGTGAAGGTAGGAGGAGATGGGGAATGGCCAGATTAAGAGTCTAAGAATTCACTACAAGAACCTCCTCTAGTCCTTAGGAGTTCACCTAAAAAGCAGGACTTCTGCTTGTAGGAAGCTGTGGGAAAATATAATGATACGGTGCCATAAGGGATATGTTTAGAAATATAGCTGCTTTGAAAATACTATATGGCAATACTGGGCATCTAAAGACATTCTTTGGAGGTTGCAGATACCGTTCTGGCAGGACTACAAGAGCAAGCAGCTGGTGCACAGAACTTGCTTAGAAGACTGAGAGTCAATGTCACCTATCTTCATTCATCTATATCTACATTTGAACTAGTCTCTTAGGTTTACTTTATAGTCAAAGGAGAGAAACTGAAAATTCCACACATCTGACCAGCCTGAACAGCAAGGCTGGGTTTCAACCATTTCGATTTATAAACATCAGTTAGGGAAATCCCACCCCAACTTCTTCATTTACACGCTGACCAGTGAGCACCATTGCAGTGATATAAGGGGATCTTGAAGGTCCTCTAAGGCCCTAAAAGTCAGACTGTCTGTTTCCAGCTGTCTCAACCTCAGTATATTCAAGTGAAATGACCTCTTTGTGCTTCATTTTTTCTAATAAAAAATAAGAAGACAGTGTAACAATATGAAAAACTACGTTCCTCTAAATTACAGTAGTATATTACCACCAGCTATGACTAGCACTGTCTAGAATAATCAAAGGCGTGAGAAGCCTGAAAATGAACAATTTTGAAATAACATTCCTTCAAGCCAATGGTACTGCAAATCTGGGTACATCCCTTGGAAACATTTCTTTGCCATGACAGGCATTTAGGACTAAGATTAACTTCCTGTTAGTTGGAAACATCATTATCATGCTGGTTCTTTTCTGCACCACAAGAGAAAAGGCATTGCAATATACTTTCAGACCAGTCTCCATCATTAGAAACTCTGCTGTTTATTATCACCTTCCTTCACAGAAAGTCCTAACAAGGAAGTGGCGGTAAATTAAGCATCTAAATAACCTTTTGGGTTCAAGATTTTCAGATGCACCATATCAAACTTTTTACTAAAATCTCATCACACAACCTTCCCTCTGCTTTCCTTTTACATTCTGATGTTAATAATTCTCAACCCCATCTTGCTCACGGCTCACGATCCCATTGTCCTCTAGAAGTTTCATGATATTTTCTCCGTCTTTACATTCCATTATTTTAATGGGGAGAGAAGTTAGATTTATAGGATGGTAATTGCCAGGACCAGAAGAAAGAAACAGAAAAAGACCTGTTTTTTGTAGGTCATCCAGCCATTTCCCTTGCCAGTGTCTGAATGTTCCTTCCTGCATATGTTCCTCTGTTTTGCCCAACGTGTCTGTGTGTCTCCTCAGCAATGGATTTTCCACCCTTTCCTCTGGGAGACCATGGCTTGATATACTTCACTGCCAGTAAGTGTTTCATTTCTGATATTTATTGTCAGTTTTTCTTTGCTTAATTGTATCCCATTACTCTTAGTTATATCCCCATGGACCATCTTAAATAATTCCTTCCACCATTGGCATCTTTCCCCTTCAAGTTTATGTATTTATTTCTTGTCTTGTTAATCACCCTTTAAGAAAACCACAATCTTTCAGCTCCTTCATCCCTGAGATATAGAGGAGACATCTCTACCTCCACCAGTTAAGGTCATTCTTCCTGTTCTGAAAATCACAGAGATATCTAGGTAAATTCCTCTGCTTATAGACACAAAAGGCAGTTAAGAGAAAACGGGTAAGCTTTACCATTTAGCGGAAGGGTAAGAAGGTTAGAAGAAAAAGCTGAAAGAAAAGAATTTACACTGAAGTGACCAAATCCATCTAGTAGTCTTAAAACCTTAACTGAGGGAGTTCTCTGGTACTGTTTCTTTGTGGGATCTTAGGAAAAGTGACCCACATTGGATTGGCCTCCTTAGTAACCTTTACTTTATCCTGCATGGTGAATGATATACTGCAACACTCCTCTAAAAGATAAAATAAAACCAAAGACCTGAAAAAAAAATGCAGCATTTTAGGAGTATCAAAGCAAAATACCTGGACTGAATCAAGTAGTTTGGCTCTTTCCGTGCTGCCCCCCTCCTGCAAATTAGCCGTTCATAAACTTCTCTTATATAGACTCAGAAAGAAGCAAAGTTCTTGCTGGATGAAAAATCTGCTTCCTGCCCACTTTGAGTTTTAAGTCCATATTTTGCAATTTCTAAGCATCTAAAATACAGGATTTCAATTCAATTATAGGGTGCAAATTTGGTTGCAAAGTGCATGTTAGTGTTAGAATTCAGTATCAATACCACCATCGTACTTCTCCTTATATCAGCAGGGTGCAATGAGGATTACTTAGTTAATGTCTGTAAAGGGCTAGGAAGTGCTGTTTAAATGTTATTTTCATGAGCTCTTCAGTTTTTGGAGCTGGTTTCATTTCTGTTGAAACTGCCACTAATACTTCCTTGACCTTTTGATTCAGCTGCAACACCTTTGGCAAGAGAACTCCCTTCTGAGGCTGCTGATATTTCATCCATTTGATTTACCCCCGAGTCTGAAGCACACTTATTTACAATCAGAATTAAAGTATGGGACAAGGGCTGTTGAGTTAGTTCTTCAACCCGGGCCAAAAATCTGCAACACGAAAATTATCAAAAGAGGAGGCAGAAAACAGAGACAAAGTGTGTCTGTGTTGAGTCCCTCTTGCCAACATCCTCCTTTTGCAGCTTTTGAAGCAGGAGGAAGAGATGTAAATCAAATCCAACGGAGTGTTAGATAGAGTAGAACTGACATTTGAAGCTGCAATACCTTAAAGTCAATATCATTATCTCTGATATTTACTGTAGCATACAATGCTTGGATGAAATGGTAAAGTTCACCTATTCTTCCCATACACACTACATTGTCATATGTGCTGTTACACACGCACTCACATACGCGCACACACACAGAGAAATTAGAATTAGCTTCACCTAAATGTCCAGTGTGAACTTCCATCTAAGGACATCTGCTGCTCAGGCTCCTCAGAAGTGCTGTGTTGGTGGGTGAGACACTTTGTAAATATGATTCAGCTTATATATATGTTATCTCACTCAAATGCTTTTTCCAAGCATAAATGTTGGTACTATTTGGGATGGGTGGTTGGTGGAGAAGACTAAAATGACTAAAGAGATACAGTACTTAAAGGGCAAATTTTGGGACTTCTCAGGCAGATGGAAGATAAGGAGAATCTCACCTGTACTTAGACATCTGCAGTTGGATAGTCTGGACTTTTTGTTTGTAGTCAATGGAAAGAAACAAGCAAGTCCTGGAAACATGCAGTTGAGTTATCCGAGATGTGAATCTCGGGATGTGATGAATCATTCTCGGGAGAGGACTATTTCTCTCCACTGACCGTAAAGGGAGTCTAACATAACTAGTCCAGACTTGGATGTCTCTCTTTTGGCCTTCAAGGTTAGGACAGATGGATCTCACCCCCAGTTATATTTTTTCTTTAGTAGGGAAAGATTATAGATCTTTAATACAGGGAAAAAAGGAGAGTATAGGACTCCTGCAATTCCTTCCTAGTTCTCTAATGAAGATCTGGAGTGGTCTTCTGTAAACTTATCAGAATGGTGTAGAATCTCGTTCACCCAACTTAGGCACTGAAATCATTGAGTTATTTCTAAATATATGCATCAATTTCCTACTTTACCAGTGGGGTCTGCTGAGTGCCGCTGAAGACTTCCGGAGAAAAAGCTTTGTTAATTTAACCACTGGACCACTGCTGCTCAGGTCATTATGCTATTAATGGAGGAATTGAGTGTAAGGGGTTTGGTTCTAATGCAAGAATATCCTTTAAACCATATATTGGATACTATTTTACATTTGTTGAACTACCTGTCATGATCTCTCATACATTCCTTAAGCAAAGCAAGGTGAGAACAGATGTCTACGTTCTAAGCAAACTCTATGTTTGAGTCCTCTTTTCAGTGAACGAATACATCTCCCCATTTACTTTTCATGTCTTTAAACAGCATGCTGTATACTGTCATCTCTCTTAATGCAAATCTCACCTTGACACCACTCGTGCCAAGCTGAGCTGTCCTACACTGAACTCAAACCCTCCTTCTGCAGCCATGCAGAGCACAGACCAAGATCTCACTAAGTGTCTGGTGTCTCAGAAACTCATCCTACTATTGCCACAATATTGTCTCAGAAAGGACCCAATAGCATGGAATAGTCTACAACAGAGGTACCCAAACTTTTAGTGGTGTACATGACGACTGCTGCTGGCAGCGGGTAACGGCTATGTGGAAACTACTGGACCATAGCAGGGACAGGGTTATATCCTCCTGCCTGATCACCTGAAAGAGAAGAGTGTTGTAGGCTGAGAGCAAATTATCCTGGTGATTACAGCAAATGACTGAGACAAGAATTTCTTTGAGCGGATAAGAATTCTAGGGCTATTTCAAAGGATGTCAGTGTTTCTAGATGCCAGAATACTCCATAATCCAAGTGACTTAGGTTGTTTCTCCTAAGAAATGAAAAAAAAAAAAAAAAAGAAACCCCACAAAAATACAAAAGCACTCTCCCTCCCAGTTCTCATTTCATTATTAACAAGTCCACTGTTGCCTCCCTGAGAAATGACCACCAAGATGACGTCAACTGTCTTGACTTCAAAAGGAATCCTGCTCATTTTCATGCCTTTGTAATTTTACATGAATTAAACACTTTAATATGATCAAGAGATGCATTCATCATATGGCATTATCTTGGGAGATGAAGGTATTTCCTTTTTCCCTGTTTTCCTGATGGAAATATTCTTTCTACTACTTTGCCACTATTTGAAGGCTTGGCCTTCAAGAATAATCATTCCTATTACTACAGCACCAGCCAAAGTGGAAATAGCAAAACACATAGAGAAACAGAGAAGACAACACTGGAATGAACAAAAAAATCCTGCAAAGCACCTTCAATTTTTTAGAGGGGATTTGAAAAGCTGTCAATTTTCTGCTGCTAGCTGACTAGTTCTCTGTACCTCTAGCCACAAAAAAGCAGTAATAATGAAGCTTTCCACTTCTTATTTCTTTATCTGAGCTTCTCAAAACTCTTGACTAAATCTGAACTTGGCAGCCTGGCATCTGGGAAAGCTAGGTAGGTTTTGCTATGAATTCTTTCTCGGCTGCTCTCAGGATTCATTATTCAAAGACATGTGCTTGGATGGCAGGACTTTTTATAGGAGGGCCAGTCCTGGAGTAGATTTGTTTTTCGTGACAGGGAGCATAACAAATTCTAGTGGGAAATTGTGTTTCCTGCCTTAGACACATCAACTCCAATGAAAAGAAAATGGTGGTATCTCCTTTCTTTTTTTGGTGATACCAGTGCTTACCCAGATGCTCTTTCCCCACAGTCCCTGGATCTCAGCTTTCCATTTAAAGAGCTTTGTTTGCTTTTAATGTACCAAAGTCTGGGCCCCAGTTTACCCTCTCCTTTTTTTCACTTGTCTGTTTATCAAACACTAACTGTTTTTTGCGAGGGAGCGTTTCTCACTTTGGCTCTTGTTCTCTGAACAGCAGAGTCTCTCTTACTTTCTGCTCATGGATTCCCTTCAAATGACACTTGAATTTCTGTTTTTGCATACAATAATGGGACTACAACTGGAGGTCCTGAGACTCGATTTATGCTTAATCTGTTAACAATGCACCACTTTCTCACTGCCCCCATCTTGAGGGAGCTGATATTTCATTCACCTGAAGTGTGACAATTTTTAGCTATTCTGGGACACTCATTGCTTAGAAGCTGTTCTGCAAGGAGTTTTGTATTTTAAAGTGCAGATTAATGTTTCCCTTGTAAGAGCATCAGGCCCCTTAAATGAGATCATTCTCCTCGTAAGGACTGCAATCTCTTTTTACTGCAGTAAGTCCACTGGGTCCAACTCCTGCCGATCCTATCGATCCACTCTGGCAGCCTGAAATAACTTTACAATGAGTGGAAATCCCTGCTGGAGAAATCCCTCAGCCCTCTGATAGAAGGAGGAATGTAGTGTGGCCATGCAGCTCTTCTTCATGCAGCTCCTGATGGAGGTATGGGAAGTAGAACCCAAGTTACAAGCAATGGGAGGTTTCTCTAGACTTGTCCAGGCATGTTCCAGCCTAGTGCCAAGCAGCTAGACACATAAAGATAGATAGCTTTTATCCTATACTCCTCCTTCTCTATGTCTCTCTTCTTAACATGGGAATAGGGAAAAAATCAAGAACCAGAGCCTTTAATTTGTGTGCTGAGACAAAAGCCCATGCATAATACCAAATCTATTGGAATCACTTGCCTGAAAGCTTCAACTGTGTTTTCCTCAGGACTCTCCCAAAACCCTGTACTCCTAATCAAAAAGGAGAACGAATGGGTGAACGCTCCAATATACTCTATGAGATCATCCTGTACACCTACTGTAAGTTAAAAGTTTTGGATAACTCTTCTCATCCCCTTTTATTGGACAGCATGTTTTACTTTGCCAAAGGAGAATGAGACACAACAACAGAAAGCTGCAGGAGGGCTCATTGCTTTCAATTGCCAGCAAAGAGCTGAACAGAAGAGACCGAGCTGGCCAGTGGCTGTTGTCTGGAGACAGGAGAGGGCAAGGAGAGCTAAGAGACTCACCAGTGAACCAAGATCTAGTTCACCGGGAGGAGATCTGGTTTAGTTAATAGTATTCTAGGTGACCTTTGCATTTCACGACTCCGTTGCCCTACCTAAAAAAAATCAAAGCAAAGATAAACTGAGATGTTTTTGCTGCTTCAAGGAAAATAATATTGACTTCTTTTGGAGCCTGTAGTTTGGAACTTGCTTACTGGACAATATAACTACCTCAAACCAAATCCTAGTCTTGAGGTGTATAACATCAGTTCGATAGTTCCCAATACTATGAGGCCTTGACCTCAATTAAACCCATATCCTATGGAATTTAGTGGGAATAGCATGGGTGTGCCTTATATGGAATTCAATCAGGCTTATAGTTTAATAAACAAATCCGGGTGAAAAGGGGCTAGTAAATAAGAGAATTACTGAAAGAACAAGATTCCTTTCACAGTCAGAAAAGGGCCCTAAACCAATCCAGAATTTTAGTTATGATAGCTACAAAAAGGAGTTTTTTAGGTAAAAGAGAAAAATACACCTTTGGCAGCATTTTATTTACTCATTTAATTGATATTCACTCTCCGAGCTGACGCATTTTAGTATCAGAGTGGGATGATCTATTACTTACCAAACAGAATGATCTAAAGTAGAGATGGAAGAGATCTATCGGGACAGATTTTCAGCAATTTACATGCACTCTTATATATACAATATATGAGCACCGTTGCGCACATAACTATACATGCAAGTCTGCATCAATGCATATGCAAAACAGGCTATTGTGCAGGGTATTATGCCCAATCAGCGATTCAATTGGTGCAATTAACGAATTTCTACGCAGAACTCTTGTAACTGGGCATGCAAATTAATGCAACTGCATGCAAAGCTTACACCAGCATTTGTGTACCTAAATGTTCTGTGTATCTAGCCCATTAAATCAGGGTCTCTTTTAATTAGACTGTGTAATTCAAGTCAGACCAGATCACAATGTACTTGGAAGTCCAGTAAATAGAAACAAAAACATATTTTCTGATATGCTATGTTGTTCAAAGATACCACGAACCCCCGACTACTTCCCTTGCATTATGAAATCGCAATCACAGCCTATCAAACATTAACATGGGAAAAACATTTCTCCTGATGTTCAGTCTAATTTTTTCCTCGCTTAACTTAATCTTATTTCCTCTAGTCATCCTCCCACTCTAAACACCATCTCCCACAGAATCATAAAGTGGCTGCTGTGTTTGCTTAACTCAATTACAATATTTCTAGGAAATGAATTATATCTGTATGAAGAAAACAGGAGATCAATGGATATAGAAGGGGGATCCTCTTCTGTGGATCTTGTTGGTGACAAGAGCCCTATATTGACAAGTCTTGACAGTGTCCTGTTCTAGTATAAGTAAACCTTGAGTGGTACTCACTAGATCTTGTATAATAATGCCCTACATATGGATAGAGAAAGTAAAGCAGAGAAGAGGAAGCATCTTCCATTTGGCCTCACTGTAAATCAGTAACCGAGCAAGGATAAAGTCTAGATCTCCTGAGACTAAGACCAGCAACCAAATCCAGTGAGTGGAAGGATTTTCCAAAAAATCTTATCCAAAGCCCTGGTTCTTCAACTGGACCTACCCTGATAGGTCACTGCAAGCTTAGGCTGTGTTCAGAAACAGCGGACTGATCTCTAATTCAGTTCAGGAGTCCTTAAAATAGTACAGTTCAGCCCTCAGGGTTGAAAAATCATAGAAGCATTTAGATTGGAAGGGGGTCATCTGGTCTAGGGCTCCACCTGAAGCAGTGCCAGCTTAGAACAGGGTTCCTTCCTTAACACATATATATTTATATAATATAAGGATGATTTTTATATAGTTTCAATCCTTTGATAAATGTGTTTTCTGTAAGTATGGAATGCTTATTTTTTTAATGTAACTGTGCCATGACAAAGAGGGAAAAATTAAAGCCTTTAAAGGTAACAACCTTGTCTAGCTACAAAAATGAGGTTTATCTATGGCTTTTCCTTATATGGGTGATGGTGCTAAACCAGTATAAACTTGTGGTACACCACTGAGTTAAACCCCTGTCGTTACAAAACCTGCTTTGGCTAATGGTTTAAAAACATTCTGCTTTATCAGACTTACGTAATATTATGCTTTGCAGATCACATATCTTACCGTTACACTAGAAGTACTTATTCTATGTTCAAGGTCCCCTTTCCTATATATCAAACAACACAATAATGAAGAATTATACTGAGTTGCTAAAATATTAGAGAGAGAGAAGGAAGGAGAAACACATTTTTGCAGTGTTTTGAACCTAGTGTCACTGGGATTTTTTAATGCATACGAGGCAGAGTAATTTTGCTCTAGTTCCACATTAATTCCTGCACAATATGCATTGGGGATATTATTTTTTTACAAGACGTTTTAAAACCAGGCCTGAAAACAAGCAAAATCCATTACTGACTTACAGTAAATTCCTAAAGGATTCTCTGTACTTCTGTTCCTACTTCAAAAAAGCTATGCGCACACACACACAAACAGATTCAGCAAACATGGCAGTATATTTTAAGATTCACTACCCTGAAGAAAATAAGATAAGGAACAGTAGACCCCATTCAGCAAACTTATTGTACTTCTTTAATTTTCAAACCTCAAAAGCACAATGGGCACTTACAGTATGTGATCATTTTTAATTCCTAGAAAGAGATTTAAGATGGGAACATTCCTAAAGATGACTTCCAACAAAACATGGCCCTGTTCCTAGATTTGAACACTCTGGTAAGGATTGTAGCCTTATTGATGCTTCATATTTAATATGAAGTAGAATTAAACTTTTAAAACTATTCTTTGCCATGAAGTCAAGAAAAGTTAGTAGCTGAATTGTAAATCTGTGACCATATATACGCATATATATACACACACAGGCTGTACAATACTGCAGTAACGGAAAAGACAAGTGATGAATATGGTTTCCCTTAAATAAAAAAGCAAAGGGAAAAATGAGAGAAAAGATACAGTGTTATACTTCCTAATGTTATACAGATAAGGAAGGAAAACTGGAGAGCTTACTTAGATGTCTGGACAGGGTGTACAAACCATGTCTATTGAAGCTATTCCTTGGGATTACAGGGTTTTGGACCAGATCCTAAGGAAAGCTGTGGCTGCAGCACCGGGAAACAAGTTGGAAGACTGATGAATGAACATCAGACCTTCAAAAGACTGCGAGTGAAGGGTTGACTTTGCATACATGAAGGTCTGGATGCTAAAAAAAAAAAAAAAACAAGCTACAAATATCACAAAAGTTTTTATTATCTGGCAACAATAGTTTTGCCCGTGATGTTTGGAAGTGCTGTAATATTTGGAAAGCTACATGCAGGTGAGAACGAAATGGCACAAACATTGAATGTCAGCACTGTCTAGCTCTTACCCTGTGTGATTTGGCTTAGGTTGAAGATTAGCCAGGTAACTGAATTTGTGGTCAGACTGCCATGGCTCTTCGCCTGTTGTCAGTAGTCAGGATAGTGAGTAGCACATTTTACCAGCACTGTTCATGCTCACAGAATGAAAGGCATGGTAGATAAGTACATTTCAGAAGTCTGCTTTTGAGATTGCAGATGGGAAGATGAGGGCAAGAGAGTTAGTTTTCCAGGTTTTGTTCTGCAAAAAGACTGCAGTTTTGGATGCCTAATTTGAGCCTTCTAGAGTAAAGCCACTGGTTGTCCTGACTTCTCTCCAAGCTCAGATTCCCGTTGCTTCTCAAAATCTCATATCGCCTTTACTCTGCAGTGGTTTACGTTCTGTTCCTTTCACCTCAAGCATCCCACTTTAAAGCGCAGAAAATCAGAGCCCACCCTGACAGATATTGCTCAAAGTCTCGAGTCTGCCATAAACACAGGGAAAAAGCTTCAGGGCTGGGATTTGAATTAGGAACCTGCCAACTTTTGTTGCTCTATTGTCCACAGCTACCTAGACATGACAGATGTGGCAAGATAAGACCTGATAGGAGGACAGGCTCTCCTGAATTCTTCATCACATCACTTCACCCATAGTGCATGCAAGGGACTGGGAGACACAACACATACCCTATATATATGCACATATATAACCTCTCCCTTTATTGCATATTCCACACTAAGCCAAAGTTTTGGAGAGTAGAAGAATCAGCAGTGAATTCACATGGAAAGAGCAGAACAGAAAGGCATTTTGTTGTCATAGGAAAGATTTTTGGTCTCTCTCCTACTACTTCCCTGTAATGTTTTATTAATATATAAGCAAAATCTAAACAGCCACCGAGATTTCCCCATCAAAAACAGGGGAGGAGGAAGACTTCATCTCAGTTCTATTTTTAAAGCAAGAGAAGGCGGGGGGGGAGGGGGGGGGGAAGTGATTTTATATTTAGCCTTTCAGACAAAGAAAGGGAAGATGAAGCTAGTAAAATGGTACCTTCAGAGTATGTTTTGGGTTAATGGGATGCTGATAATGCAAGCCCTGAGCCTTACAAAAATAAAAGATCTCTGGCTTCTCCTATAAATTGCTGTGTCGTTTACATATAAATGACTCCCCTCTATTTAGCCCCCTCCTCTTTATTTCCTTTGGACTTTGTATCATCTCCATCTATTCTGCCAGACAATAAAACAGCTGAACTCATCACCAGAATTTATAGGCGAAGGATTTGCTCTGGTCACCAGCCTAGGGCAATGCAACACAAAGAAGTCCAGTCAGGTCTAAAGAGAAGGAAGTAGCATGTGTACATGGGCGTGTGACAGGGAAAAAATAAAGAAAATTATTTCCAGTGATAATTCTTCTATAATCATTACAAGATATATTGGCTGTGTATGTGTATGGTCATGTATATGCAGCTGAATTTGGGTTTGTTGAGTAGGAGATTCTTTGATGTCCTATATCTAACTTTCTTTCGTAAAATAACGAATGTGCCTGTGTGTAAAAGTCAGGCTTAAGTATATAAACTGCAAGCAGTTCTTGTAGGAGGTGTGTTCCCATGCTGTCTTGTCCAGTGATGTGCAGGGGTTAGGAGGTTTTATTCCGGTGTCTGAAGAATGTATGGATGTGTATTACAGCTACATATATGTTAGCATGTTCTGACTTGCTGAAAAGTCTTTGAGTGCTGCCTGTGAGTACAAAGGCTACTCACATAACATGCTTCTCAGAAAGTCTGTATGATCATTAGCATGTGTATCTGTGTATTCAGGCACGTATTGATACACACTGACTTGTATATAGTTATGTCACATTGTGTGAGTGCGTTTTGCCTTGTTTGAAAGTCTCGGTGAGAGTGTGTATTTCTGCCTTTAAAAATTGCATTGCCGCAGCATATAAATATTTATATATGTAACTGTCATAAATCTGTCAGCTTGGCAAACGTATGAGTCGCCAAGGTAACTTTGGGAGATTTTTATTGAAGAACTCATAAGCTGGAGTTGAGGAATAGCTGAAAGAAATGAGAATTAATGGCTACTCAACATCACTATCATAAAGTTATCCCAAGTTTCAGAAAATGAAACAGACATTTTGGCGACCACAGGCACAGTTTAAGTACACCAGATTTGCTAAAAGCTTAATATTTTGACTAAAACTAAATGAGGGTACTAGGTCAGTGTGCTGTGTACTGCTGGGGAACGCTGGGCAGTCACACTTGGAAACTAAAGGCTTTTGTCCTCCTGCACTACACTAGGATTGCTTTTGGAAGAGCCGACAGGATTTTTAATAGGCATTTGAATGTGTGACAACTTACAAAAAAATCTTTCAAACAGAAATGCTTTTTTAATTGAAACCTCACTTGCATATAGGCAAGTAATCCTTTGTCATTGTGCAGTTATTTAGAAGTACTCGGTTATGCAGTTAGCTTTGCTAAGTTTTAGTTAAAAGGAGTAGTATAGTGGTTTGACAATGCAGAGATGTTATCAGAAACTGAAAACACCTTTTCTTTAGGGCTTGTCTACACAGGAAAGTCTGTCCAGAGTAAGCTGGACAGTGTTTTTTCACCTGTGGCCCACTGGCCTCTGCTGGCTCACCTAAAAAGCAGTTCAGAGAAAAACTGTAAATTTTTGAATACACCAGCATTCCCTCTAATTCCCAGTCCAGCTTTGCCTGCCTTCCCAGTTTCCCAGTGTAGACAAACCCTTTTGCCATGTCTGCGCAAAAGCTGACTGAGCTGTGCTGAGCTCGTGTTACAAGTTTGGCATACCTGTTCGCCACTGGATTTGATCAAAGAAACAGAGATCCAAGCTCTGGTTTGGTACCACCGGCTGCTGCTACCTCCAAGCTACACAAGTTATCTCTGGTAGCACTTTGAAAGCACAGAGTTACAAGGTACAGCGTTCATTACTTTGGGGGTACACAGTAGTTTCTTAAATGTGGGAATGTTTATAAGTCTTAATCTTCCACTGATTACTGGCTTGATAAATAATAATAATAAAAATCCTTGTGCATTTTGTGGGGGGAAATAAGATAGGTGAATTTTTAAAATTTAAAAAAAAAAAAAAATTAAAATATGTGCTTACACTTCCAGGGCACTATCCTGCAAAGCAAGCTTTTAAAATCTGCCAACAGAACTGGTGTTGTGTTACTTTACGGCACTTGGTTCAACAGCAAGCACACAGAGCCACAGGCCCTGTTTGGATAGGAGAGACGTTGGTGAAAACTGGGAGCATATCCTCCAGGATTTGCAAATTAGCACAGGGGTGTGCAAGGTAGGACCCTTTGCGCCCTGAGAGACAGGGCAGGGACTCACCTCTCCAGAGACACTTTGGCGTCTTGGGCAGACCTCTGCATTGCTGCGGATACAGCTGTCATAACATTTAAATATAACAGGCAACCTTTCATTTCCACGTAGTTAATTAATTTCCCTTCTATTATTATTATTACTTTTACTAGGCATTCACTAGGACTCCTGTTTCATGTCTCAGCTTAAGACTAAGCACTGCAGTGTCTTGCAGATGGCTTCCACCTTTTCTTTCAAGCACTACATCAATTTATTTGTTTTTAAGTAGTACATATTCTTCTTAATATTTTGTTTAATATTTGGGTAGCAAAAGAGAAATCATGAAACTAAGTTGTTATGCCTCAATATATTTATACATATTTGTATATACAAATGTATGGAGCTGTAACTGTATACACATCCATATTCATCCACTCATATATGTACATATCCACACACAGAAAGAAGGACATTTCTACAATTTTAAATCTGAGGAAAAGGCTTTGGTGGGCTGGAGAATTGTTTCTAGCTAGTGAGAGGTTCCCTGTGGTAGGGAGCAGAATGAAAAAACGATAAGCTCAAGGTCATGGGAAATCTCCACCTTTTTCTCCCAGCAGCTTCTTGAATTGTGGACAGGTTCACACCCCAGGCAATAAGTTTGCCCACGGTATCTGCTAAACCAAAACGCAGCCATCAGGGACAGATAGCAGGGCAATGCCAGAAGCCTCTGGGATTGCGATGCTGCTCTCCACTTGTGCTTGCAAGGAACAAGCACCTTTCCTCCCCGCTTGGTCTGCCGGGCTGAGCAGAGCCTGCCTCCCACGGCACTGCTGCACGGTGCCTGGCACGGGGCTGGCTGGCCACACTTGGCAGCGCTAGCGAATAACTTCAAAAGCTGAAAGCAGCTTTCGGCTTGATTTCCATGTAAGTCAGTCTTGCTTACTATTCATCAGACCCCTATCCCCTGCCCTCCTTCCTCGGGCATAATTGGCCTCTCATTATTTGCACATTACAGAAATATCTCGCTTATTGGGGAGCATAGCAGAGTCAGGGAAGCAAGGAGAAGATGCTTCCCGCTTACACTCTTCCCGTCTCGCGCACAAAATGCTCCTATTTTTTTATGGTGGAAAACAAAACCAAACGCCAAGCCCCAAACAAACAAAAGCCGAGGATGCAAGTTTTCAGACAGCAACCGAGCAGTGCGGCACTATATCAAGCTGGATTTACGACATCCCAGAGTGCAGGACAATTCCTTAAAACACACTCACAGTCAGGAAAGTGACTCTGTATAAAATGCCATCTGGGGTTTCCATATTTTATTTTCTCTCTCTCTCTCATAACGTTTCCAGGTTGAGTTTGTTAAGTCAAAAATAATTTTTTTTCGTTTCCAACTCTCAGCTCTGGCACACTCCCCTAAGGATGGGTTATGTATTATCTAACTCTTACATCATCTTAGAGGAGAAAGATTCTGCCAAAAAAATGCAGTTTGATCATTTTCATCCTTACACCTTGTCTGTCACCTTGCAAACCTGTGGAATTTCTTTCAGAGAGCAACAGGAGACTAAATACACCAATACTCTTTTGAACCTACCTCACCTGGGGAAAATTATTTTAACTAAAAGGGTAGACAATGAAACAGAAGAATTGGAATTTATTTTGCAGATGTTTTATGGTTGAGTCACATAAACCTGCCATTTTGAAATTTTTTGTTATGAACAGCTCTCTAATGCAGTATCTAAAAATATTTAGATCTGAAAACTGTAAGGATATATCACAGGTAAACTGAAATATTTATTTTATTGTGCTGAGGGAATATACAGCTGTCATAGTAGCAGAGCTAAAAGATATCATTTGGGTCAATCCAAACATTTTAAAAAATATTTTTGTTTAGTTAGAAAAAATCAAAACAAGAAAAAATAACTAATTGTTCCTTGCTACTTGTACTGCTCCAGTTTGGAAACATATGAGGAATGAGAAGGAATCAACGGTGCAGCCCAATGGAAAAAAAAAAAGTAATTTCTTAATTAAAAATTATGAATGTAACTTTTGTTGTGTAGAATTCCCTACAGAATAGCTCAGATTTTCCTCGCTGTGACTTCCAATAGCTACTTAGAAAGCTGGCCTCGACATCAGTACAATTACGATCTTGCTGGCTAGCTAAAGTGAAGCAAGAGGCGTCTCTTTGTGCATTGAGCCTTTAATTAAGCAATAATAAATGAGATCTACCCATAGTTCTGTGTGTCAGGCTTTGGCTTAGGAAATAGAAAGACTGAGGAGCTGTGATTCATGTTCAAATATAATGCATGGTTAGGTAACATCCAAACTGATCAGAGAGGGGAGCCAAGGTCCCGATATAACTCAACCATTCATCACTTATCAGCTCTAACCTCTTGACAATCAGGGCACCCCTCCCTCCTTTGGTAATAGGTTAATTAATTACCAATTTAGAAGTAATCTTACAAATCAGCTGTTGCCCTTGATAAGAATTAATTGCAAATACTTTTTTGGGGAGGAACATATTAAATGGACCTTTCTTTAAAAGAAAATATCATCAGAAAGCAGATGAGGAGCAAAGCTCTTAGAGCAGTTCCAGAGATAGGAGGATTGTATGAATCCTCTTCAGTGGGGATGTGGATGACAATGGAACTCATTAATTTTATTTATTGAGGAATTACCAAGATAGTGATAAAACTGTTCTAAGCTCATTTACAAGCTTCCTTAGCCCACCCATGTTCAAATCCCTCTGAAACAGAAACTTCACCCACTCCTCCTTACGATGGGGGATTTAAATGCAACCTAGCTCCCTTTCCACTGAAATTAGCCAAGATTTTTAATTATCTTGGGTAGGATTCCCGTCACTTTAGGTATCTGGAAGGTAGATATCTAGGCTTCTCCTGTAATCAACAGAAATCTCTTCATCATGTCTATTCACACGATGAAACATGAGCGTCCACTTTGGGGTGAGATGAACTGTGGTCTAAACTTCAGTAACTGTCCTGTCTATCTACCCACTGACTCTAAAAGCAGCCTCAGGTCACTTGTTCAGATGAAGACACACATATTCTAGACAGACCACTCTTTTTGGACAGCATTCAACCTGTCCCTTTTACCATATCTAATCTTTTTCTGCTGTGCTAGTGGCATTAGACTTCCTTTAGACGCAACAGAAGAAAACAGGCACCTTTCAGGATGGGAAGGGAGGCCAGTTTGTAGATGTCTGCTTTAGTATGAGAATCATCTTGAAAGTGCTAACTCTTCTCCATGGACCACAGAGGTTGTTCAGAGATATAGGTGGTCATATCATGTGATGTCTGTGTTTGCTCAGATGAATCCCAGCCTAAATAGTCTGGTTACCATCTGCCCCAACACCACAGTTTCTTTAAAGGAGTAGACTGGACATTTGATGTGCTTGAAAACTACTTTATTAGACTATTTCACTGTGCTGAGACTGAGCTCTCATCATGAATGACCACAGGCTTAGGCTGATCTTAGTACAATATATTAAATATAAGGTAATCGTGACAGTAGCTGATGTCAGACTGCAATATTGAGTTCCAGAGCCAGATCTTAAAAATGCAAGCCTCTTCCAGCTTTCAGAGGTTTTGAAATCTCAGATTCAACCCATCAGAAAAACAGGTACCAGCTATAAAGATTTCAGTGAATCTAGATCTAAACTTCTCCAGAGTTGGAAGGGCTTTTCACAAGTAGTCTTCTCTAATAAGAATTCAAACTCGCTGGACCTCCTGATGTTTATCCATTACTAGAAAAATATATGCTTCATTTCCCATTCCCATTAACATGGATAGCTGTGGCAAAGGTGCATGAGAACCAGCAGGTTTATAGATCTGTAGCCATATGAATTATCAGCAAGATGCTTCGAAGCCACTGGAGTCCGATATTTACATCTCCTGCATACAGCCATCATGAAGTCTATGCATCACTTGAGTCCTACCTAAGCACTCAGCTGGGCTCTGCTCTCTCACATCCTGTGCTGCAATGAGATCAACCCAAACAATTGTGACCATCAGCGATATCTGGCTCAAATTTTCAGGAAGAATTTGAAGATTGGTTTTTATTTTATGATTAAGAGTTTGCTTATTTCTTATCATAACCAAGTAAATACAAAGAGCGGCATATAACAGAGTCTTACACTTCAACATTATATTCTTTCATTGGGTAATTATTAGACTGATGATCTGATTTTTCCTCCCATCACTTTTTGGGGTTTTGTTGGTCAGAAAGAATTGAAAACACTCGCAAGAAAATGCTGCTAAAAAAGAAAATCTCTCAATCTGTGCAGAGAAAATTGGAAGGGAAAAAGAACCAACAATAAAATAATAAAACCCCCACACTTCTATAATTTCAAAATAATCATGATTCAATAATTTCAAGACAGGAAGTATTGGGTAAATGTCACTAGAAAATTACTTTTTGCTTTGAAATTACAGTTCATACCTAAAGGACTAATAAACATAGTAAGATAAAAAGCAAATTAAACACTTTAAAAACATGATCTTAAAATATATTTACCTGATCTAATCTGATTTTCTATAATGTTTATTTGCCACATTTTTCCCCATTTTATTTTCCATCAAAACTGGAACAGAAAATATTATATAAAAAACAATCTCAAAAACTCTTCTTCAATGGGAAGAAACAATTCCTGTCCAGCTCTGATGTGCCATTGCCCAGTTTTGGATATGTAATTAGAATAACATTATTTAGCCATTCCACTACTAATGAAGATTCTCCTTGAACTCAGTGGTAGGGGGTAGCGTTTGTGCCACAAGAAGACCTATTTTTTGAGCCTCCCTGTCACCGTGAAATTTTAAGTGGCAGAAAGAAGCGTAAGAAACACCACGAAGTCACAGATACCAATGGGTCTGTTACAAAAGCATTTCCTGCTAGGAATATAAACAGCATTGTTTCTGTTTCTAACTGCAGAACAGTTCCTAAAATGTTTTCCCTAGAGCCATGCAAACCTGTTGTTACAAGAAAATGAATGGAAACTAGGTTTCTTACGTGTTGGGTTTTTTTTTTCTCCCCGATCAACACATGGGGCTGAAATTTGGCTTCTGTATGTTTAAAGCCTTCTGAGTTTGATAAAAAAAAGTTGGTCTCAGATCCAAGCAAACCATTTATTAGTTCTTGGGCAAGATTCAGCATTTCATTTTAAATTGGGAAAACTCTTCTGGTGAAACCCAACATCTTTATGAGTCTCAGAGTAAACAGGGATGTGAAATTCAAAGTGAGATTTTTTTTTTTATCTACGAACCTGTCCGAAACTGGAACATAGCCTCTCTGAACAGAATCCCTAGAGATTCACATTCCCTGCTAACCCTTCAGCCCTGCATTCCTCACCAAATAGATGCCATACATCATTTCTGAAACTCAGACTGCAAATGGGAGCTGAGAATGTGCATTTCCTAGAGGCAGGAGTAAATGATTCCCCTGACATCTCTTTCTCATATATGGCGTTCCACCACCTATTGTCCACTCCGTATGCTTCCTTCTCCCTGGTAATACCCCCAAGAGATGGCTGATGTCCCGCAAAATAACCAGAGAATGCATCTTTAATTGGGTCCAGAAGAAACTTTATTACCCTGTAGCTAGCTGCTTTGTTTTTTTTTCTATAACAAATTATCCTAATGATCTGACCCAGGACCAGATGTTAATTGCAATGGAAAGTAATCAATTTCCTTTACTGAGCGTGAACTCATTTGCAAGGTTAGTCAGTGAGCAGATATGGAGTTCTTAATGAGGCAAGAACCTAGCAGACCTTCTGGGTTCCTTGTGTCGATTCCAGGTTTACTGCATTGCACCCATTTTCACTCTACCCATCTTTAGCCAGGCCACCCTATTAAAAAAAGTAGCAATGAAAAAAATCGCAATCTGTCTCTAATCACTCGGTAAAGGATGGAAAAAAATAATAATGCAACAACCACAGCCATCTGAGAGCGGTAGATTCTGAGAGACAAAATCGCCCTCTGTATATATATAAAAATAAAAATAATAAATATGTAAATCACACAGGAAATTATGGCTAACGGCATGTTGTTTAATAGAGGGTATTATTATAAATATGGGAGATGCTCAAACAACAAATTAAGCCTGCAGTATTCCGAGAAAGAGCTCAGAGGACGCAACCTAAATTCTAACTTGGCTGCTGTCTTCAGTGCTTCTGTGCTTTCGTCTGGATTTTATATTACCACCGAGCATAGCTTTAAGAGGGAAAGGTTGGGCCATCCAGAGCGATAAAAATATAAAGAGGGGAGGGCGGGAGCAGAAGGAGGTACTTAATCTTCCAGTGAACTTCTCAGAAGATAGTTTCATAAGAAAAAGAGCTTTCACTACGGTTGGATGTGAAGAGTGTTTTCTGTCCTGGGGAGGACAGGGGGAGGAAGGTTATCTCTTCAGCAGCCACCAGGATAGCTGTAACAGTACAACCTCTAGTGTATTTGCACCAGTGGAGCTGAAAATTGGAGTGAACACCATTGTTGTGAAGAGCAGTTTAGCCTGCCTACCTAGGGGTTGCAGTGGGGCAATTACACCCTACTGCTGCTTATGGTAAGTCTTTAGTCTACCCTGGCTCTATGAAACAACTTTTTTCTTTTTTTATTAAGAGAGAATAACCTTCCCCTCCAGCTCGCTCTCAATTCCTAATTCTAAAGCAAGCCTTGCTGCTTTTCAGCCCAATTTTTAGCGTACAAAATCCCGTATCCACCATTTTACGTGTGAAAGGGGACCATAAATTTAAATCAAGGCCTCTTCCAACAAAACTTAGTTTTAAAATATTTAAGAATTAGCCCCACTGCATCAAGATTGAACCTTATATCTCTGTTAATTGGGAAACTTCAGATACAAAATGAAATAGTTGTTTCTCACAGGGTGATCTTCTACAAAATCCTCCAAGGTATACCAGCTGTCAGAGCAATCTCTATCCCAAGGATACTTCTGGACAGGAGGAAGAAAAGCATGCTATCAAGCGAGTGATAATAATGCCTAGGACCGTCACTCTCTTTCAGAAGAAGGCGTCTCACATCTCCAGTCCCAACAAACGATTCTGGGAATTCATATTTTTGGGGACTGGCAGTACCACTCCAGGGAGGTGCACAACTCAGGTGACCCCAGACACAAGGACAATGTGCTGTGGAAGTGGTGGAGGCAGGTAAGCAACCGAAATCTAAGGGAACAAGGATTAATTAAAGAGGAGGGGAAAAAAATCCATCTCCATAATATATTTTTATTCATATATATTATAGCGGCTAATTGCAAAAGTGAAATCTCAGTGGCCCCCAATGGAGTTACATAAAGCACTAGTAATTTTCAGTGCATTCAGCTAGAAAGGGGTATTGGAAGGTGCATTCTACATCTGTCTACATTAATAAATAGCGGTTCAGTAAGAGACTTTCTCAGTGACGAGGTCACCCCCATGTTGTGCCTATATTAGAGACCCTTTCAAAGTGCACACGACAGGTTGTTCTGCTACGTCAAGGACAGGGCTCGACGAAGCCTGGCAGCTTCCCAATTTGTTTGAGGTGAATACGAATCCTGGAGGTGAGGGGGGTGTGCCCGTGGCTGAGGAGGAAAATGTGCTTTTCACTGTCATCTCTCGTGCACTTTCAGGGGCAAAATCTGAGTGGGGGATTTAGCATGGGGTGGCTTCCCCACCAAATTGAGTTAATTGGGAAGGATGTTTAAGGAAGAATATGTATCATCGTGGTTCCAGCTGAGGAGAGCGAGTGTGCATCAGCTCTGCTCACAGCTCCGTGTACACCCTGGAGTTATCTCAACTCAGGCAACAGGAGCAAATGTACTTTATAAAAGTCCTTTCCTAGCGGTCTTTCAAGCTCTCATCTGGCCTATTTATACATTTGAAGTGGAAATCAGAGAATCAAGTGACTGTCACTGAATTTGTGAGAAGATGGGCCTGATAACTATTTGTGGTGTTGGGCAGCTGAAGACTTGGGACCATCATGCTGCAGAGGCAACCCTGGCCACAGCCAGCCCCAGCCCTTGAGTCCATCACACCCCCCTCTGCCTGCAACAGGGAATGAAGAGCTGCCCCTGGGGGCACCAAGATGCTTTGGCAAAATTGATAACAATGCAAGGAAGACCTCAGACCTCTTCACCTGGAGTTTGATCTTATCTACCCACAGTTCTGCAAGCCCAAAGCCTGTTGATCTGCCTGTCAGACACCAGCCCAGATATCTGCATGAGTAATCACTGCAGATCCAAAACAATGCATGTGACTTAGATGCCACTTTCTCCCTCGCTTCTCCTTTCCCCACCTTGCCCAAAATAACAATGACACGACTGTTATTTCACCTGTTCCCCAGAAGAGACATCCAAAAGCACTTCCCTGTCTACTTATCACCTCTCCTTTCTCCTCAGAGTCTCTCTATGCGCCAAGAAAGAAACGTTGTTTGCTGGACATTCAGCGAATATGCCCTCGCTTTCCTGAGGTTGCTTATGAAAAACTTTTCAGCAGAGGATGCCGAATGTTACCAGGGAATGCACTAAGTCATTAAAATAAAGCTACAAAGAAACTGCAGGAAATATCACGGGTTCACAACCTGTTCCATGAACCCCAGATCCCACACAAACATATTTTCTTGCTCCACGAAGGGTCAGCTTTGGACAGAGTCAGACAAATTCAGGCAGGCTCATTAGCCTGGGCTCCCAGCCAGCATGTTGGAGCTCGCAGCAGGGCTCAGAGAGGGGCTTGGGTGCAAGGTGTGGGTGATGCAGGAGGTGGGAAATTGCAGATAGCATGGAAAGAGAGAGGTGGAGGCCATGGCAGGAACCTGGGGCGCGGGGTGAGGACACAGAGGATGCTCAGGGAAGGAGGGGGAGAGATGGGGTCAGCAGCCAAGGTAGCAAGAGCACACAGAGGAAGAGGGGATGGCAGCAGGGAGTGGATCAGGAGACTGCCATGATGCTGGGCTTAGTCACCCACTCCAGCGGTAGCCAATGTGCCAGTGTCCCAGCAAAGGCAATCCCCCCCGCGCACGGCACTTAGTCAATTGTGCAGAGCTGCATGTGGGGAAAAAGAAACTTCTTCCTGACCCCTGCAGGCAATCAGTTTACGCCCTGAAGCATGAGATTTGATTAGCCTCATTATCTCAGCTTACATAACTGTAAACGTTATTAATGGTAATAAAATTATCTAGCCTGTTTTAATAATACAGCCACAGTATTTGTCTCGATGACCTCCTGTGGCTGTAAATCCCACAGGGGACTGGCACATGGCAAAGTGGTTTTTTTTATTTATTCTAAATTTACCAGCCATTAATTTCACCAAGTCACTCCTTGTTCTCCCATTATGGGATGGAGCGAGAAGAAGCTGATTAGGTCTCAGCGCACCTTTCCTAATGCCAAACACTAGTAACTCCAAGTCTGATTAATAAGTTTGGAAGTAGACACCACCAGGCCTTCAAGCCTTGGGATTAATATTCTCTCCCTAGCTGTCAACGAATGTATTCCCATGATATCATGGGTCTTGGCCTGAACTTTTTAAAACCCACCATGCAGGTAAGGAAATTTAGTATGCTAGATGTGAACTTATCAGTTACTTGAAGCCTAAGCTACAATTTTGGCTTCCAAATATCCCAAAGTAACATAACTACCTCTGCGGAGAGGTCTTGCCAAGAGAGATGCAACAGCATCACTTCAGATTTCAGATATATCATCTTACTCCATTTCTGAGGTTCTGTTTTCTGCCTCTGCTGAAGCAACCAAGCAACAGTGCAAATCTCTCTCCTGCCAGAGGATGATGTTTCCCCCAGAGTTCTTCCCCAGCACGTACTCAGGGAGTGCTCAAGAGTGGAAAAGCTGGAGATGGCCACAAACTCTTCTTTAGGTGACGCATGCTTGCTCCATACTATGAAAGGTGAAGGAAACTCCTGCCTTGTCTCATCTTATGCAGAGAAGTAGCTGGGCAAATCAGATAAAGAATGAGAGAACAACCTATTCCTTGTCTTGCCTTTAGCAGATTGTACCTGCCTATACAATTTTTATGGAAATGCTGAGAATCTGCTCTCGTACCCACAATTTTAAATATAAAGGATGGTATTATGGGACAAAATTAGGGATAATTTGGAGAGCGGAGGAGTAATAAAGAGTTACTACTTCACTGTATTTCTGCATACAGTGCTGCAGTGTGTTCTCACATAGGATGTGGGGCGAAGCATAACTTCAGCTTTTTCTTTTGAGAGTAAAGATACAATGATATAATTAATATTCTTTGTGTTTTTTTAAAAACTAGTTTTTGCCTGCTTGTTCAAAATATCCTATGTAAATATTTCCTTATCGTCACAAAGGATGCTATCCCTAAGTGACTAAATCAAAACCAGCCTAGCTGAAAATAAACAATAAAGTCAACGTGGAGGTTGTGTTGTTGGTTAGCCTAACATAATTCACACCTTAGATTAAACCCTTCCATTTCTTGTTTCTCCATTTGGAGAAACCGTTTGTAGAGCCATTCTGATCCAAATGAGAAACTGGGGTAAAGAATTGCTCTGGTTTGTAAGAAAGAGGGCAATTCTTCAGAGACCACGTCAGAGGCAGGGAAGCAGCAGTGGGATGAAGGAATGAATTTGCTCTGCGCACCACGATTACAACGTTTGTTCACCTATAGCATACACAGATAGGGTCCCATTCCAGAAGCCGTTGTATGCTATTCCCTCCTGAGGACACCACGGGTCTTCAGCAACAAACTGTGCAAGATCCAGATCTGTCATAACAAAAAGACCCCTGAGACTTTAATCTACACACCCTCAGCACTTTTGGGAAGAGGGAGCGTAGGCTCCTGCCTGAGGGCACAGCTGCTAATATTGCCATCGGGTTGTTTCCCTTTCACCTGTTTGACCAACAGCTCTTTAATGTTAGAGCTGAATCCAGCCGGTGTCCTCAGGCCAGGCAGAAGGGGAGTCCCTCGTTTCGGGCAAGAGCAGTTCCCCAGTAAAAGCAGCAAGAGGCTGAGCACTTCCCGCAAACCCCGTCAGCTTTCAGAGCGAGGGGCAGGTCTGGGTAAGCCTTATGGAGACCCAGCGTCCTCCGGGCCTTCCCCACGCAAATGCTGCTCCTCCTTACTGCCACGACAGCATAAATCTGTGTAGATAAACTCTCCACGCTGAAGGCAGAGCTGAATTCCCAGTCCACAGCATTGACCTACTAGTTAAGCACTGCAGTGCCGTTTGCTGGATTCCCAGCGCAAACATATGCTTTCAAACACAAATTGGGATTCTTCTAGCAGATTAAAGCTGTTTTCCTTCCCTGGAAAACAGCCTGTGAGGAAGACAGCTAAAGGCTCGGCTGCCTCACCGTGCTCCCTGGCTCAAGAGGATTTAATATTCAAGTCGCTCGTCTTCCATCCTCCTCCACCCCCTCTTCCCCTCTCCCCCCCCCGCAGACCAACTCCATGTCTGGTGCCTTCCTCCTACCGATTTCCCTCAGGTCAGAAGAACTCTGTCATCAATCCCCCACTGAGACTTATTTCCAAAGATCAGCACTGACCCAGAAGTCACTTGGCACTGCACCATCAGAACAGCGTGTGCCGGCGCTGCTGAGAGGAGAATCTCACAGAGACCGGATTCAGGATGTCGGGCCGTCTGCTAAGCACTTGTCAGGCTCCCATATTTCAGAAAGAAGTCTTTATGCGGCTGACCTGGTGACTGGAGGATGTATTTATAAAACAACACACAGGGGCCAGGCTGGTTGACCCCGTCGTAACACCCTGCATCGCTGAGCAGAAGGGCCCGTGCTGGATTTCTGGTTTGCACGGCTCTCGCCCCAAGACAGGAGCAGGGCAGGAGGAGGCTGCTGCAGAGCTTGGAGTCAGGGATGGGAAGGGGACAAACACTCAGTGTTGGGCATGTGCTGTGGGATGAAGGTCTATAAGGAGAGTGGATGGAGATGCATGTGAGTTACTCTTTGAATTCTGCACCCGGTCATGGGCAGAGGGCATCCCTGGGGTCACATGAGAGGAAGAACCTCCTACTCAGGGCTGGTGTGAGGTAGGAACCAGGTGAAAAGGATTCTTCAGCTCAAGAGCCCTCGCTAGAAACCCTACGCAACACCATGTCATCTTTCCTGCTCTGGGACTTCAGTTGCTGCTTGGTGGACCACATGTTCATCAGACACCTCCATCTGGCAGAGAAAGCCCAGGAACAAGGGAGAAGCAATAGCACTGTCCTGGCAGATATACTCAGTCTGGGAAGCATCAGGGCAGTATCTACATGAAGGACTGTTTGTAAGCATAAGCCAAAAGGTAGTTTAGACCTTGTGAAAGAAAGAACAACAGAGCCCTATGTTACAGATTAAAGAGGGAAGGGACTTTCCTCCAAAATAGCAATGCAAGGAGATGCCTTGGCACTGAGGAGCTAATCCTTCTACCTAGAGGTTTCCATCCCACAGGGATTTTATCTGTGGCCTGCAGCAAGTGATAGCCCCAGCCAGTTCATCATCTCTCAAGACAACATATATCCCTGCAATAGAAGGAAATTTCTCTGAATATTTCTCTGAGAACCTTCTCTATGAATACTGAGTACAATTTGCAAACATCCCTCACATAATCTCTGTGGTCAGAGCCTGAACAAACGGATACATTTTTCATCACAGTCCCCTCGGTGCCTGCCAGCTCAGAAGACTCAGAGGTTTCCCAAATCTGAGGCCACTGCATTGTATCCCACGTGCAGACATGGGACAGCTGATCCCACAGTCAGAGCAGGACAGATGGGGAAAAGTGCCTTGCTTTGGATACACAGATGCCAACTACAAAGGAACCTCATGATAAAAAAATGATTGCACTGACCGTATTCAGAAGCTAACTGGGACCGTAGCTTTTCGCTGCATAAAGAGAACCCATGGCAGGGAGCAGCAGCAATGACTTCGCCAGTCTTAACTGGTGTTTCTAAGCAGGCAAGCGCCAAACAACAGTGATGTTTATTCAAGCAGTTTTGAAGGTGCAGATCTGAAATTTGAACCACAGCTTTTCACTGTGGTTGGTCAGAGTATGACAGGCCATTATGGTTCTGTCTTCCAGGGTGAACGAAATATATTTTTGTGGTGCTATTTCAAGTTATCATGTTTACAGCATTGAATTTTGCATTCTCTGAATACTGTTAAATCCTCAAGGGCTTAACCATTCAGAAGAAGGGAAAAGGCCACTAATGGGAGATGGAGAAAGAATTAAAAGGAACCACAAGACAATGCAATAGCTAAACACAAGCATACACAAACACACACACACACAATCAACTCAGTCCTAGTTTGAATGGAATTACTCTAGGAAGAACAATTCCTTTCACTCCAGGAATTACTGGGTGAATTTCTCCAGCCCATGTTATGTAGGTCAAAGCAGATTATCGCAGTAGTCCTCAGGGCTTTAACATCTATGAATATACCCAGCTGATTGCTGAGCAGGCCTTTGGAGTGGCTCGATGTAATGTGTGCTGATACCGTTCAGACACAGGGGGTGGGTGCATGCCTGAGCTAAGAGGACTGTATTTTTAAGTTGTAACTCACGATTTTCAGTGCCGAGATGCCGGATTCACATCCCAATTCGCTTACTTTCCCAGCCTTCACTTCGATTTCTGTGCAGTCTGGGAAAGGGATGTGGGACTTCAGCTGTCACTGCACATCCATAGGACAGCTTCTGCTGGCAGCGGGAGTTAAAATCCCTTTTCCTATCCTTTTCTCAGGATGGCACTGGGGCTTGTCTGACTCTGCACGGGTTCTAAACCAGGCCAGGTCAGACCAGCTGCATGAGCTGGTTCACCTCAAGCCTGATGAGTGCTATGCTGGTGCAGCAGGGAGAGCACGAACACGCAGCTAAGGGCAGGAGACGACACTGCCCCTTTTCGTGGCAGGTCGCCATCAGAGCTATTTACTTATATCATCAAAACATGTCCTTTGCTGTCCTGACTTAGGAGCTCTGGTGATTTATGCGGGGCTGACTTCAGACATCACTCCCCTCTAACTCAGCTAAGAGCCTCAATAGCGACGGCAGAAGAACCAAAGCCGCCTCTTTTCCCAGTGTCTCGGCAGAGGACGGCTCCGGCAGGAACCGGAGCTGGCATCTGTTGCACGTTGCGTTAGGACCTCGGGCTGTGAGCTGTCGCAGCATGGAGCAGACGTGCCTTCTGCTCTGCTGCCTTGTCTGTGGGGAGCAGCAGACGCTGGGGAGAGAGGGAGACAGGCACCGCTACAGATTCCTTATCATAAAACATCAGGAGCCCCAAGTCAGAGCAGGGGCCACGTCTCGAGGCGTTTTAATCTGCACTCTTCCAAGCACGGGTCCAGCTAATTTTCAGGGTCCTCTTCTCCCTCCTCTCCCTCCACATAAGGACTGAGTTATCAGGACCTCAGTATTCATCCCACGGTACAGGTAAAACCAACATTAATTCTTTGCTCTCCCATCTCACCATTTCTATTTCAGGAGCTCTTGGTACCTTGGGATGCAGCCCTTATACTCTGAGTTTAGCCCACAGGTAAATCCTCAGAGGTGGCTGTACCTACTTTTTCTATGCCTATTGCTTTAAAAAAATATAATAAAAAGATGCCGACATTAGCATGCACAGAAAGCCAATTTATACAGGGCATTAGGCATGCAGTATAAATGAGGCTACAGGAAGAGCAGAGTGAATGGTGAATGTTTATGAAATAAGTTAACAACTGGGAATGATGTTGCATTTTCCATGCAAGCAGACAGACAGATATTACATGGTCCCAACAGGGAAGAATAAATCCCTGTAGTTTGTGGCCTACTTTCAGCTTCATTAATGGAATAAAGGCCAGGAGGCATGATGTCATGAAATTAGCTTCCTAATTAAACATTGCCTTTGCCTCTCTTCCACTCCCCTCTCTGGATGAAGTCAGTGGCTTTGCTGGCTCAGAGTGCTTGCTATTTGTCAAGGGTTGAAACTCCTTCTGAGCTGGGTGTTTATATGTCTTTTCAAGTATCACAACAGCACGAGCTGCAATTTGAAGCCCAGACACTGGCATCCTGGCTTCTCTTTTCAGAACACCTTGAAAGCCAAAGGACTCTGATTCTCAGACATACCCATCTCCTTTCAAACACCTGCCCATGCAACGTTCTCCAAGAACCTTTAAAGAAATGCGCTATGTATAACCATTAAGGATCTTAAAGCAAATTTGCTGGCTGGGACATTTCAATGATATAGTGCTTGCTCTGAATTTGTTCTTTCACCCCAACTTTTCACAAAAATAAGAGTCAGAACACCAGCCATAACTTTAGACTGTACAACCCAAACTGAGTGATGAGCCTGCCTTGCTAGGTAGCAGGAGATTGGCTCTTTGTTGTCCTGCCTCTCCTTGTTACTCCATGCCCATTACTGCTGAAGAACAGCCTGATTGCCTGAGACGGAAGCAGATTAAAAAATATTTTCTTTCCTTCCTTCCTTCTCCAGGCATGTACAACAACGTTGAGGAGCTGAGTCTCTGTCTCGTGAAAGGAGACCAGAACCAGGTCATACCCACCCTCTCTGACCCTACCTAAGAGCAGTGAAGAAGTAAATCCAGTGGACATCCTACTAAAGAAGGGAAGATCTAGCCTTTTCCTCCTTTTCTACTTTTGCAATCTTTTTATTGGTTAATCCACCAGTTTCTTCCATGGTTTGTTGTTACCGTGGGTGACTCATACACAGAAAAAAAAAAAAAATTCAGTATTTTCCCCATTACATAATATTTTGGTTTACAATAGTAACTCCAGGAAAAGTCCAAAATTCAGCACTATCATAAAAAAAATTGGCCACAGGCTTTCAAAGTAATCCAAAGTTTGTGGCAGACCTGGTACGCTCTTGTAATGCAATATCCTTAGATCAAATCCTTAGCATAGTTATAATCATAAGCAAACTAGACCTCTCCCAGGTTTCTGCTTACCCATCACTGGCATGAACATGTCTGTTACCCTTTTCTGAATCTACAATATGGGGAGTGCACTGACCTTTCTCCCAGAAAATGTCCATGGGTTTACTCTGTCCATTCAGCTAAAAATGCTGCGAATACAGTATGGCCATGAATAATAGAGAGCCCCAAAGTTGATGTTGCCAAGAATGGGTGACTCAGGAAGTGGTTCAGACATATGCATGAGAACATTTAGCCCTGCCATTCATCAAATGTGGATGCGTTGCTCATATTTATCATTTTTATTCCAATACCAAAGCAGAATCTACTGCATTTATTAAAAAAGTAACAACCTCTGCAGCAAAGTAGTTACCTGAAGATCAACACACCCCAGTGTGAGGCCGAGATCCCACTCTCCTTGCCTTCCTCGCTCAAGTTGTGTGATGGGGATACACATGTCCTGATACATCTCTGTCTTAGGGCTCATAGTGTGGGGCAGGAACATCCTCTGGAATTTCAGATGGGACAAGGCTCTAGTTTGCTCATATTAATCTTCCTATATAGACCCCACAGCACTGGCACCACTCCAGCTTCTAATTTATCACTTATGGGCACCCTACATCTCCTTAAATCCCATGTGTAACAATCTGGGGATTCAGAAACGAGCTGAACTGCTCTGTAAAGGTGAATGCACCATTGGAGTGTGACTGATATTCAGGGACTCAAACTCTCTTTGCCTCCACTGCCTATCCCCACTTGATGAACCACACTGATGCTGGCAAACTGAGGCACAAAGCAAGAAAGCGAGATGCACAAGGTCATGAAAGGAAGGGATAATGGGGCTGTGTGCCAATGCTCCAAAACATGATCTATAGCCTTAACCCCAAATCAAACATCCTATCTACCCTGCACAGCTCCTCCCCTCTTCCCCCTTCCTGCTCTGCCATACAACTCCCAGTGTGATACTACTATAGGGCATCCCTGTAATGTATGTTAAGTAAGTGTGTGTCTCCGGGTGCGCCTGTCTCCCATCGAGATGGAGCTATTTTCTCTCACTCGGCATCTTTTGTGCAGGTGCGTGCTTTACAAACAGAAAAATCAGCACTCTGCAAAAGTGTTTCTGTTAACATTTATCACCCCTTCCCTTAGTCATCACCACAGCCGCCCTCCCCGGGGAATGGGAATGCTAATTCAAGGGAAGATGTAATGCTAGCCTGTTGGGAGCCCTGGATTAGAACAACAACACAAAAGAGAGAAGGAGGAAAAAAAGAGAGACAGAAAGGGAGAAAGAGTCCTAAGACAGAGAGACTTGAAGTCTCATTCCCTTTTATTGCAACCCCATGCTTTTTAATTGTTCCGCCTGAGTAAATCCTTCCTCTGTGATCCTGTTGTTAATGAAAAAGTCCATTGCGGTCATTTTGCTGGCTTTAAGCTTATGCTTGTCCAATGGTTTCTTGAATCCCAGAGCTGTTAATATATCTGGAGTGGAGCAGCTGCAGGGCAACCTATTTCTATGATAATGTGTATACAGGGCTTTTATCTTTTTTTCGGGAGGGGGAGGGGAGGTGGGGTGAAGAGGAGGGGATGCTTAACTGTTATCCCCTTTCCTCTCCTTCACCTCTGATCTTTCTTCTAAATATTTCCAGAGGGTCTACCCAGAGCCCCAGGTGTTACTATACAACTTCAATTTTGATAGGCCACTTTTAGTGGCTGAGACTTTATCTATATCTGAGTTGTATAAGGCTCAGTGTTGCCACTGCAAAATCATGAGTGTACAATGGTTAATCTCTATAAAGAACTAGGCTGGTAAAATGAAAATCCCAAGCTATCCCAAAGTTCTTTCAAACTGCAGCAAAACCTCTGGTTCTGAATTCCAGGAGTAAAATGATGTCACCCTCCAAGAGTTCCCATAGATACATAGTGATTGAAATTGAAATCTGGAGTTTCACCCTATAAAATTGTAAAATGTTACAACATGAAACCAAATCATTTTGCAGACTCCATCCAAAACTGCCAGCATCTGTGTTTGAGGCATCTATGTGTTGTATTACCACATAGAAACCTATTCTAATTGATGTCTACATAGTTAAATTTAGTGCTCATCTCCCTGCCACACAGGTTGGTCAAAAAGTATGTTCTCTTTTTCCCTCCATTCCTCTTTCTGATGAAAGCTTTAAAAATTAACGTGAAACAAGAAGCTGAAATCTTCCAAAATGTCTCAGATGCACCTCAAAAGACAACAAACCCCCAGCTCCATCCCTCAATTTCCTCCTTTAAAAGACCAAACACATTTTTGATAGGGGGAAAAAAAAAATATTAGCTACAGTTTTCTAGCACACAATATTCCTATTTTTAGCAAGAAGTGTAGTAGAGTGAGGATTGCCCTACAAAGCTAAGCATGAAGTGTAAAAATAATCAGCACATCAAGACACAGAACTTTGCCATATTATCTGTAGAGGTCCTTTGGATCTCATTTGTATAAGAAAGGAGAGACTTCCTTTGGTTATATGCATCAAAACCACATTCAACTTGAAGACTGTAGCACACAGTATTTTCCTTGAAATTCTGATAAAACCAGAGAGAACTGTGCAGGCAATGAAGAATTAGTCAAGAACTCAACCCTTCCTCTTTTACTTTTTAATATTGTCCAAAACCAAATCACCCAAACCACAAACTTTTTTTAAGGGTGTGGCCAAAACACAGCGAAAAATCAAGCTGTTTCCTTTCATTCTCCACCATGCTATAAACCCGATGATTGCTCTAACTTCCCCCCATCTCCACCCCTCAGTAATTATTTAGATGATATTGTCACAGAAGGGTCAGCGAACAGAAAACTTGACTCAGTCTCTCATAGATACGTTGGGTCTAAAAAGCGCAATGACACTTCACTTATGTTCACTGAAGAAAAGTTTGGAGATCTTACTCAAAGGCTTTTGGGATACAAGAAAAGTTATATTCACTGTTACAACACAACCATGTAGCTATGCAGATTTTTACTTTTCTTCCTGCAGTTCTATATTTTAAGGCAAATATTCTTCTGGTAAACCCAGGAAAATGAAAAATTCAATGACCAACATCCTGCAACTTTGCATTTTTCTCAATCTAAAGACAACATTGTGTCAGTGAAAGGTCTTGTTTGAGCAGCTGGAGACCTGAAGATTTACATTTTTAGACAGTGTAGAATAGTTTGCCAATGAGAACAATTCTAAAGGTGAAAGGAAAATTCAATCTGAAGCTTATTCAAATCCTCTGCCTCCGTTTAACTGCAGCCCAGCTAATGATTCTTAAGAATGCTTTACCTGTCCGGTTGTTGCAGGTTATTCTCTACTAATCCTTCCCCATATTAAATTAAATTGACACTGTATCTGCAATTAAAAATAAATGGGAGAGAGCAAGGAAATAAGAGGAACTTATTTGACAAAAACAACCAAAGATTCATTTGTAATCTCATATGTCAGGCACACTACCTTTACAGTGAGAGGTGCTACTCAGTCAAGCTTCTGTTGACATGTTTTGACAAAATTCCTTTCTTCAGGTTGTTTGCTTGATCCTAGAGTGCACAAGATTAGAGCCCTGCTGTTTTATACGCCGTACAAGCTCCAAATAAGGAATAGTGTCTGGTCCCTAAAGTACTTAAATTAAAACAGACATGACAGAGCACAGGAACAGTAACAAAAGCAAAGACAACAGCTGAAGGGCATCATTTTCAGAGAAGGCTCAGATACTAGAAGCTTTCAAAGCCCAGTTCTTTCGATTGTCGGGCAGAGCATGGTGGAGTCTGGTGCAAACACCAGTTCTGGAGGAGGAGAGAGGACAGCTGGGTTTGCTGCTGTGTGGACATATCTCCTGGCTCCAAATGAGCTCAGGCATTTGTACCTCAGAGCTCCCCTCTGGTGCAGACATTGCTTGGAAATCACTCTGAAGCTCTGAGGTCACATTGTTGTTTTTGAAAGCCTTATTAAAAAATTAATCCACAAGGTTGGCTATCAAAATCCTACCAGAACTGGGATGAGAATGGAGGTTTCCAATATGGTAGACCAAGGTCCACATCAGAGGAGAAGAAGGAGGAAAATCCCTCCAAAATCATTGTGGTTTTTAAAATGTGATTTTTGTCACTAAAACCACAGACGGTGAATGGTGTTAGGATGGCAGAACTGCAACCTGCACTGCAGGTTTGAAGCTATATTTGTAGCTTAGGCAGCTTTCACCAGGGTTTGAGTTTTTCTGTTCTCTAGCAAAGGTAAAGAATTCACATCTAGAGTCACCATTGGAGACCAAAGATTTTTGATTTTAAATGACAAAACCAAAACAAAAATCAATCATGGATCTGACAGAGACTAATATATTTGGCTTGTTTGAGGGCCAGGTCCTGGCACCTTAACTGGATCAGATGGCTTGGGAAAAATATTTGTGCTGTTTGCCTACTTCTGTGTGGGCCTTGAGTTGGAATGACAATGCTTCCAGAAAAGCTGCAGCTGTGTGCAAGGGGAGGAATCACTAACTCAAGCCCAGGATGGTGATATGTGACGAACTGAGCTGGTCCATTTTCTCCTCCAGAAAAAAATATGTTGACTTGATGACTGGGGGAGAAAAGAAAAAAAAAAAAAAGAAATAAAAAAAAAAGGTAAAAGGAAGCTGGACCCACACCAGCTCAGCCTTTGCAAAATCCAGGCTTGGCCTCGACCTTGCTGCAAAACAGAGATGAACAGAGCAGCTCCCTCTCCAGGGGGCTCTACCAGCACGTATCACAATGGTACCAGCTGAACTGCAGATGCTTTGTAGCAGGTAGCCTTTAAGGACCTGGGAAGCCAGCCCACTGCCTTATTGAGCTATTACCTCCTATACAAACATTACATTTACTATCCACATCCCTACCAGAGGCATTGCAGTTTCATCCTGGCTTGCTAGGCACAATGGCTGCTGCTCCCCTCTCAATCTTTTTCCTTTTTTATGCTTCCCTGCTTCATTGTCCTTGCTATCCTCAGGAAGGAGGGAATCCGGGACATTGCTGCTTCAAAGCCCACTGCTGTCTACTGATCAGCGCAAAGCTGTGGACACGTTTCCATTTGGCCCTTATTGTCTGCTCTGGATGAGCAAAACCAGATTAGCTTTACTCCTACCAGAAACTTTAGACCTTGAGAAAGCAAAAGCATTCCGCCTTTAGTCTAAAATTACAGTGAGTATATCTTTATACGCTCGTTGCAAAGCTACACTAAAGCATCATGTCTTTTTAGCTGCTGCAAAAAACACCAAATAATAATGCAGCTTGCAAATTATAATTTTCAATACAGTAGTTGCTGGCTCAGGCAAAGCAAGTAAAGAGAGGGGGGGCAGAAAACCCAAAAGGATTCTGGGTACTTTTTTCCTTTTACCTCATTAAGCTTTGCTTCCAATTACATTTTAATGATGCTTGATGTCTTCTGTATGCTAGCATTTACTGCAGTCTCTTTAAATTTAATCGTCTTGATAATGGGTTACTCTGACACTGCAAATTAGGGGCTGAAAGAAACCTTTTGCCACATCCAGAAAAAGCTGTATATCCACTCCACAGCCTGTTGCTACTCAGCAGGAAATAGCAGACTTGCATTGTAGCATTCCTTCTGCCTCATGGCTTCCTGCTTCCTAAAGAGTGAATTAAGGATGAACAAATCACATGTGGAAAAAACAAAATCACGACAGAATTTCTTCACCCCCAGTTCCTAGGTTTGAGGCAGGTTACACAAGTCACCTCTACCTTATGTGAGGTGCAAAGGTGGACCCTACAGGGCTCTGATTCTACAACAACTTGCCCAAAACATTGTGTGAACTGAGGAAATAATCACATTTATAACCTCCTCTCCCTCCTGCTATTCTTAATTTATTTTCATGCCTCCCCCTTTTCTCCAATGAATTGGAGGGGCCACAGCAGTCATAGGAAGTCTTGCCCTGATATTTTTAACCCAAGAAATGTGCTCTTTTGAGGTTTTAGAGTCTTCGATAGACTTTGATAGATCAGATTCAGCAGATGAACAACACGATAACACGAGCCTTCAGAGCAAAAGGTTTAGGTTAAACAGTCTTGGCCAAAAAGGATCTAAGGCTCCTAAGACTTCTGGGTTCTCTATCGACTGTCCTTAAGAGAACCTCCCTCCTGTTGCTGCAGAAAACTGTGGGGTTGGAGGTGGGGATAAGAGAGAGATTCTGGAAAGTTGTTTTCTACCAGTGTGTTTGAAACCACTTTGGGGCACGGGGTATCATTTCAAGAAGCTAATTTTCTCCAATTTTTGCCACCCTCATTAGGAGCTCTAACGGTTGGTTTCTTGCTGTAACCAGTAGCTAAGGGGAATTTAAGGAATTATTTTTGAAGATAGACTTACGTTTTTCCAGCACCTCTCATCCTCATACAACAGGCATCTAGATAGTATCCATGCAAGCTGTAAACTCACAGCCTCATGTGGAAAGATGAAGAGAATAAAATTAGAGGCTCATCACCCACATATTTTCACACCTGCTTGTGCTGTATTTTGGATACTGCTTTTGCTATCGGTTTATATGACTTCCAATCATCAAAACATCTAATCACCTAGCAACCACTGGGTCAAAACCCTTTCTCGGAGTTGAACATTTTCTCATGCCTTCTTATTCTAGGAGCACAGTAAATGGAAAAAAAAATCTGCAGGAAAGGGAAAGAAAAGAACACAAACAAGGAGAAAGAAAACTTGGAGAGAGGGAAAACTCAAGTGCCGCAAATCATAAGTCATTTGAGTGGTGTACTGGGATTTAGGTCAGGTCTAGGTTCTGTTGAGATCTAGAGTCTCCCCTTCCTTAAAATTTAAAATATTTATTGAAAAAACAATTCTGAGCAAAAAATGCTTCAAAGGAGCTTTATGGATCTGGCTTTTGATTCAGATGTTGATTACACTTCCCAGCTCCCTTTTGGTAATATTTTACTCTGCCAGATTATTATTTCACTAGAAAGTGACGGCCTCCAAACAGCATGAGCTCTTTGGACACTTCAGTGGAATAGGTCCCTCTTCAGCCACAGAGGCAAGCAGGGAAACAGCATTTGGTTTGCACATCTGGTTTGCCATCATAAAAATGAATCTACTGATTCAGCGTGATCCCTCCCTTCCAAGTATTCCCCAACACAAAACTCACAAAATGCACTAACAGTGGCGCTCAAAAAGAGGTAAAAGTGGGCAAGGACACCATTTTCTTTCCAGCTGTTATCTTCCACTGATAGCAGAACACAGTAGATAGTAGTGGTGGAACCGTTCCCATCCTCCACCTCATAACAGCATGTCTTCTGCAAAGAGAGGACGTCACTGAGATGGGTACATGATTTTGGTTCAGAAGGTGGCAGGCTGGTGCAAACAATGCAGATCCTTCTCATCACGTTTACAGAAAGTAACTAGTTCGCTTAATGGCTGTCCCATTAAAGACAATAATTAAACAGATTATGGAAGCTGAACTAATCTAACAGCCTCTATGACAAAGACAAACATTTATTCTCTAAGTCTGATGGATCACTTTTTTTTTTTTTGTTACTCTCTCCTGTCTTTTTTTCCTGAAGGAACTGTTCTGGTATATCAAAGGTCATAATTTCAGTCAGCTCTGAACCAAGCTGCCTCATGGTTGGGGCCTTGCACCTCTGGAGGAGTGGAAGGGATTACTCCAGATGTCCCTGTAGAAATAGCTCTTGTGGGTACACCCTGGAAAGGCCTAACCAGTTTATATTTACATTATGGTTCTCAATTGATAAATGATTTTTCTAACTGTGAGTTTCATAAACTCTAATCTCTATAAAATTGACCAAATTGATTACCTTCTCAAGGTGGGAGAAGGTCTCGGATCCACCACCCTCCCACCCATCCTGCTCCTCTTCCTTTGAGGACCAGGAAAGCACAATGGGATGACTGTGAATAAAATTATGTTTATGCAAGTTTTGAAATTTCTAAAATGGGTATGAATTTGTCTCTGAAAGTTGGCAATTTTTCAAGCGGCTCCGTTCCTAAACTTTTCCAACACGTAATTTTTACCTCCATTGTTTTCTTTCCAACACATCTTTTTTGTGCTAAAACAGATTTAGAAAGTAGAAAAAAAATCCTATCCAAAACTCACAAACCTTCTGATTTTAACCTTATAAATGAACTTGAAAGAAAATAATATCCATTACTGCCAAGATGTCTCTCTCACAAGCAAGCATTACTATTTTGGGGAAGCAGAATGTGCGGAAGGAAAATCCTGGCTGTTATTCTCAGTCCTAAAATAACTCTTTATATATTTTTTTATTTGTTGTTTTTTTCGAGAGGTTGATTTTGTTTGTTTTTAAGGATCTGATTTAGGTTAAGTACGGTATAAAACCCAATCAATATCTCAAGGAAAATGTCTCACTTCAAACAACGCTCAGCCTAACACATCTCCATTTGTTCAGCTTCCTTTCCATTTCAGTGCTATTTTAATGGGGTCTCCTCCCTTTTGCTCTAAAATAATCCCCTTACATCTTTAGAATCAATTTCTTAAAGGCCCCAAATGCCATCCTGTTGCTTTTCCAAAACCCTCGGAAATGGACTGGAAACCAGAGAGGGTCAGGCTCTCTCTCCAGAGGTTTCAAACACCCACTGGTTCAAACAAGCCTTGCTTTATTGAGGAAAACTGTTCTCCTCAGCACATGCGTATTTCTGCTTCAGTGCTACCCCAAAGAAGTTGCACGAAGGCATAAAATATGGTGCTTCTCTCCTGCCTCCAACCCTAAAAAATTATTTACTTTTCTGGCATTGGACAAACGTGACTCTAATGAATATAGCTTTCACCTGGGTCAGGATCAACATTGATATATGTGAGAAAAGTTTAACTGAATCCAAGCAAGTTTTGTTTTTACATCAGATACAGAATTTGTGCTTACTTGTGCTATCTATCGCTATTTTGCAAAAAGCAGCTACATCCTCCTATTCGCAGGTGGGGAAGTTAAGGGATTTGCAAAGTGCATTAAATAAATCCGTGACAAAATTAGGACTAAACCTCCATCGTCTGTTACTATCTTTTTCCTCTGAGCCTTGCTAGGTGATAAACTGATCTCCTACCACCAGTTGATCTAGGGCCTACGTTTTCTTAATTATCAGCTCAGCTCATATTCCAGTCTAAAATAAATAAATAACTAATGAGGAAAAAGGATTCTTTCTTCAGATTCCCACTACCTTTAGTCTCCTTTCCCTCTCCACCCGCCCATTTATCATTCAGGGAACATAAATAATTGAAAAGAATAGTACATAAAATTAATTGTAGAAAACACAGGCTTTTAAATTCTCATCTGCATTAAAAAATAAAGCAAGGGTGCTTGAGCACTCCATTTTGTAAAGTCACTTCCAGCAGACTTTCCGCATCTGCATAGAATTAGCCGCAAGACTTAGCAGCACCATTCATCCTGTGAAGATGTTCTTATCTGACACCCACAGATCTTTATCATAGGAAAACATTAATTGAATATTTATTGACGAACACCAGAGAGAGGCGAGAAAGAGAGGCTGACAGAGTGGGGATGGAAGGAGACAAAAAGAGGTGAAAGTGTGTTTGGAAAAGTGGGAATGGAAAGGTTATACAGCTGTTCCTTTTATAGATGACCCTGATTGGTCTCCCTCCTGTTATATTCATGCACTATATGATAGCAAAGGAATAAAATGAGTGCAGTGTTGTTCCTCAGCAAGACCTTACTCTGGGCAGGTCAACGGAATGCTATGACTATAAAAACAAATCTGAAGAGAAAGGCCACAATGCTTTGTGCTGTTGCCCTCAACACATCCAGACATAATGAACCTGTCTGGACACACAACCACCACGATCACTTCCAAGGACAACCTCTGCCATCTGACCTCCACACAAGGGATCAGCAGAGACAGTAAACAAGTCCACTACAAGACCAAGTTGAATCCTGAACATCCTGTTCTATCCAGTTTTCCTAAGGAAATAGGGCTCACAGAGCCATGCTATGTTTATTACCTCTCTCCTTGACCCATTCTTTCTCTGTCAATATTTCTTACAGTAACCGAGCAATTTTAACCAAATTTGACAGAGTGAGAAAAAGAAAATTCTTCAAGACAAAAAAAGACATTCCTTTTCATAGAGGTTTATGAGACTAGACAGCTGAGTGAAGGAAAGCTTTGTAAACCTCTTTTGAGAGAAAGCTGAAGTATGTTCACCTCTTTATATTAGACATTGGAGAATCCACAAAAAGGATATGGTGAGAGAAAGGAGGGAGATTGAATAACACTGCAAACTGGGCTCCATTCCTTCTGCTGCACAAAGATATGTTATTTTTGTCACCAGCTCTTAAGTGCCTTCCAACCATAAATAAAGTGACATAACTGATGCCTGTCAAAAATGTTTTGTGCCCTCTCTCTCCTACCTCCCCCACCCGAGGGAGAAGCGTGTGTCGAGAGCAAAGACTTTGCTCTGAAGATTTTATGGTAAATGTTTTTTGTGGGTTGCTGTAGAAGACGGACTGATGAAGGGCAGCTGGAACAAAACACTCCAAGATACTCTGGAAAGACGAAAAATAGAAAGGGCGGTAGAAATTGGGGTGAAGCAAGAAACAGGGAATAAGGAAGGGATAAGGTGGCAAGGTTGATAAGGGAATTCTGTTTGGGTCAAATGGACTTCAGGATCAGTGAAATCAGGGCTGGCGTTAGCTGAACCTGCAGTTCTGTCACTGCCTTAGTATGGATGTGTGGTGTCCAATTTCCTCATCTCTCAGGAGCTGGGGATGTGGAAACAACATGTAACTCTCTCTCAGATAGGTGGAGAGGGATTTTGGACTGGAGGAGAGGAGCACTGGGGTGGTACAGCCCAGCCACACAAATGTCACTCAGAAAGAGACCTAGAACCAGGATGTTCTGAAGTAATTTACACCAATGACGGATTATTGCAAGGAGTAATAGGGTGGCATTAAAAAAGGGAAAAATGCAGGCTGAATGCCTGGGGGAAGACTCATGGCAAGGAGATGATGCAGTAGGTTCCTGAGGGAAGCGGTGAAGGTTACTTTACTTGAGATGTTAAAATCCAAGCCAAATAAAACACTAGAAAATATACATCAGGAGATACTCTCACATTGTCCTCACTTCACTGTGACTGTCCTAGCAACTTTCTGACTGTAGGTTTAGAAACCCAGCTTCCTTCCCCCCTTTTTTTTCTGGAAGAGCTCCCAAACTTTCTTTCAGAAGACATTGAGATTCTTAGCTCACACTCTGCTATTGACAGAAGACCTCAGGTTTGTTTGCGCCTTGACTGGGAGTCAGATAATCCTGACACAAACATTGCATAGACACGGCAGCTTTGTTCTCGCCGGCAAACTCACTGATGTGTGGCCCAAGGGTGTGTGCGCCACTGTTGTGTTTCTCTTAAATCTTTGTTTTTTTAGTGGAGGCATAGCGAAAAGACAGACAATGCCAACTCCGGCACGGGGGGTAGCTGCCTTCCCCTCTGCAACTCACTTGGGATCCTCTCTGCTCGTGGGCCTCTGGTAAAAGGACATGTCCGTCTCCATGTTGTCGTCCATGTGTTCACTTTTGCTCAAAAACTCCTGAAGGTTGCTAAGAGGAAAGATGGTCCAGTGGTTAAGGGCTAACCGAAGTCTCAAGAGACGTGGTTTTAATTCCCTCTGTGGTTTCGGGCAAGACACTTAGCCCGACATCCACATAGGAAAATGTCAAAACACTGCATTTCAACGCAGTCAGAGACAAAGTGTTTCATGGTGGAAATGCCAAAGGAAAAACAAAACCAAAACAAAATCTCTGTGTTTGGAAATTGGGCTTTTCTTTTCAAAATGCCTTTGTTAAAAAATAGAACCTCTTAAATGGGGGGCAAAAATACCCCAATAATTACATAACTTTCCATCATCTGCACCATATGAAGCAAGGCAAGAACAAAGGATTTCAGGTTTCTCCTCAAAGAGATTACATTTTTTTCTTTGTTTCACACAAAAATTGTACGTGTTGATTCCACTCAGACTGAAAGTGTATTTCTCCCCCCTCCAAACTGTAATTCTGCTTTGACCATCCAACACATAATTCAAGCCCTAACTGGGAATGTATAAATGAAATTGAGGAGAACAAAGGAAAGAGTTGACAATGAGATAATTTCAAGTTGCTTCTTGTTTTGCAGTTGTTTTTTCAATCACAGATAAACAAAAGTAAGCCAGGAAGACAAATCTAATAGGGGTGAGAGTCTCTTTGAACATACGTTCTTGACACAGAGATTTCGGAAATAAAATAGTCTGGCTATGAGCCAGTTTCTCTGCTTAAGACTGATGTGACAAGTAATTAACTGAGATGGGGAATACATCTTTAATGCACTGGTTATGTATAAGTTGCTGTGTTTATGTATCCGTTCCTTTTCTCCCCCTTTTCTCCTCCTCTTCTCTCTTTTTCTGACCACCAGACTACTTGCATGAGACACTTTGAAACCCCATTGCTTGGGAAGATTTTGATCGCAACTTTCCTGCTGTGGTGGAAGAACTCTGAGAGGGCATTCAGCATTTCATCCTCAAAGCATTTAAAGGAAGAGAGAGGGAAAGACAGAAAGGAGGACAGAAAGAGAGAACTAAGGAATTCAGAGGGATGCATTATTCAGCACTCTTGGAAATAACCCTTTTCACTGGCTCCACTAAGCCCAAATGCCCTGGAGGTTTTCACTATCTATCTTTTTCCAATGCAGCTCGGAAAAAAAGCTCACATCTGTCAAGATCACAGTTTCAAGAGTCCCAATTTATTCAGCTGAATGGGATAAAAGCGCCTGTTGGAAAAAGACTTGAAAGGGGGGGCGGGGGAGGGAGACTGTTCAGTTCCTACACCTATCTATCTTTCTAACTCTGTGTTCGTGTGTGTGTGTGTGTATAAAACATACTCATTCAAATATACACACAAGCAAAGCTGTCTGCACTCCCACCAGCACACAACCGTGTGTCTATCTTCACGCAGGGCAGTTCTGCAAATCTCACATCTGTCAAGAGCTGGGCAGATTTACATGCATTGACCTATACATATGCAACCTAAGCACATACGGATATGGTATAAGGAGATATAGATATATATGGGAGGCTGGGATTGTGAGGAGAAGGAAATATAAGGGAAAAGCTTAAAAATCTTGTTGACTTCTTTTAATCTCTGCCCTTCTTGATCTGCTAAATGCTGTCACAAAAACATTTATTAATATGCAAATTCTAAGTAACAATCTGGAGCCAGTCAGGTTGCGCTAATTTGCACATTAATATCCCTCTTCTGGTTTGCCTTTGCTCTCCAACGGAGGAGAGGAGACAGAGGAATCTCGTGCTGTATCCTTTTAAAAGGCTGCCGCGGCGGTGGTCTAAAGTTTCATTTGAAATGCTGATGTACATTTGAAGAGGACAAATACAAACAGCATCTAACTCAGATGCAGAGAACAGGGCAGAGAGAGAGAGAATGGAGCGGGTATGAGAAAAACCACTGCCAGATGCTTTCCCCCCAAATCCCGTAATTGCACCATAATTGCAGGCTGCAAAGAAGGCAACACTATAATGAAATTGGTCTCAGAAACCGGCTTTGGAGTTCTGATTGTTTTCTTTTGTGGACTGATTTGTGTTTTCTATGGCCTGGTTGTCTCCTGGGTTGGATTTCCCAGTAGCTTACAGATGGAGGGGGCCGGGGCAGGGGAAAGAAAGAAGGAAAGGCCATCTCTCTAAGGAAAAAGGGAAGGGAAGGGAAGGGAAGGGAAGGGAAGGGAAGGGAAGGGAAGGGAAGGGAAGGGAAGGGAAGGGAAGGGAAGGGAAGGGAAGGGAAGGGAAGGGAAGGGAAGGGAAGGGAAGGGAAGGGAAGGGAAGGGAAGGGAAGGGAAGGGAAGGGAAGGGAAGGGAAGGGAAGGGAAGGGAAGGGAAGGGAAGGGAAGGGAAGGGAAGGGAAGGGAAGGGAAGGGAAGGGAAGGGAAGGGAAAAGACGAGACCTTCCTTAAAAAATCAGCTTTCTCTTTAAAATTTGGTTGTAGCAGAACAATCCCCTCTTCATCCTGGATGAGACATAGGTGAGGCAGAAGGTAACAGAGGTCTATAAAACTCTTAGTATCATGAAGAAACTGAATGATATGGAGCAGATGATCAATGAATGACAAGCTGATGTCCTTCCAGCAAAGAAATCAGGGACAATAATATGAAATTAGCATGTAGTGGATTCAAAATAAAGAACGGGAATTGATTCTTCACGCAGTACTTAACTTATGAAACACCTTGCTTCTAGAGACAGGTACAAAAGACCTGCATAAGTCCAAAAGCTATTGGAGAATTCAAGAAAGAAAAGTCTACCCAATGCTCCTAACTGCAAAGAGCTCACTTCAGAAAATGCCTGAGCCTGAATTTGTTGAAAGAGTGCTGTCAGGACCTAGCAAAATGTTTTGCCTTCCTCCTACACCTTTATTTGAGCATCTATTTGCAGCCAGTGTTGGAGAAGAAACTGCTGGACGAGATAGATTTTTAGTCTGAGTCAGTAAAGCTCTTCTTAGAAAAGCTGGGCTTTTGCTTAGGTGAATAAATATGACACAAAACCTGTAAGTAATCATGAGAGCTGAACACTAGAGTAATAAAGTGGCTGACCCTGTAATTACGGGCACATTCCTGCAACTTGCTTAGATAAATCCTGCTCCTATGTATGGTGTATTTCCTCTTGAGGAAGGCAAGGCTGGGGAAGAGAGTCTTGAATTTGGTACTATACTTTATTAAGGCAGCTGAATGCTTTAGGCCGGCAGGGTTGGGGAATGTTTAGTTAAAAAACCATTTGTTTCTACAGGGAAACTGAAATGTTGAAGCAAGAGACTGGCAGATTCTCTATCAGTCTTTCAGAATTTTCCTTTAAGGTCTTATGTCAGACTGGGAGACGAATAATAGTATTTTTATATATTCAGTCCTAAAACCAAGAGAAGAGTGGTTTTGTGATGTGAACCTAGTCAGCTATCCCTAGTATAACTTAAATTGATTGAGATCTCTATACCCTGGACTTCTTTCTCTAGAGACTAGGTTGAGACCTTCAACTTGCTCTTATCATTTGATAACAGCCACTTTTGCTCCTGACTGCCCTAAGTCAAATGGAGTCCAGTGACCCTCAGGTGAAAGGATCATTTCCAGCCAACTTGATCAATAGCCTAAGTCTGTTTTGCAAAATTGTCAGGCAGATTTACCAGCCAGGTCACCAAGTGTACTTACCCAGACTTTCACTCATGATGTTGATTGCAAAACTAATGATATTTTATTCACACACTGCAAAAAGAAAGAGTTCGGTTACGGGCTCAAGCCATAAAGTCCCTGTTGGTACAGGTTCTTCAGTCCCCAACTGTAATTACTAACTGTAATTTTCTGGTAAACTGCTGCAACATTATCTGCCTTTACTTTAGGCGTCTGCATAAAGATATAAATAAGAGGTGAAGAAAGGAATCTACTCATCTCATTTATAAGTGCAAGGCAGAGATAATGAGGATGAAACACATCTTACCTAATTTTAGCTACCTTGAACAAGAAATATCTACTTTAACCTGGTTGTCCACAGTCCTCCTACCTTAAATAAGGAGAGACATCTCTCCTGGGAGAGATTTATCCCATTCTGAGAGTTACCTGCCACGGATGTGAGAGTGGAGGCACATTTCTCATCACTGTCTACAGAAGAATCAGAAGAGCTAGTTTGAATTGCATGTATAATTTTGAGCAGTCTGAAATCCAATGATATGATCATCCCTCCTCCTAGGAGACAAAATGGCTGTGATCTTAATTCTATCCTTTGGCCCATACTGGGCCCACATTTATGGGGACCTGCACCTTGTGCCAACATTTATCCTAGTGCAAAGTCAGTGTAAAAATGCTAGCAGAGAAGAAGGACAGTGCTTGCTTTTTCTTAGCACTATGAAAACAAGCACGTGGAGAAAAGTACAGGATCCACTATTGCTATCACGGGGGCTGGTACAGAGATGGTTAGAGAGGGAGATGTCTTTGGTGAAAGCTGGACCTACTGACAACAATTCCAGACAGGCAGGGGAAGGTGGAAGGTCAACCTGTAGATCACTGGAAACTAAGCACTTCCAATCCATTAATTAATTACACAGCTGGAAAGAGGGGACTGTGAAAAAAGGTGAACACAATGACATTGCTGACAACAGGAGCCCTCTATTTATCAGTCATAATGAGCTTCTTCCAACCCCCTGCATCCTCCCTCCCCCAGTGCTGCAGCTGCACTGATGTGACTGAGCACTTGGGCTCCCCTCTCCACTCCCCAGCCAGTCCCCTCCTTGCCAACGTGAAGGTGACTCAGTTATTCATGTCAGTTAGACCTGGAGTATCTCAGTCTGTACCAGGCTGGTTGGAGAGTAAACACCACCCCACCGATCCAACGCATCTGCTTGCTCTTTCCTTGGGCTCCTTTGCCCAACAACTCCTTTTCCTCCCCTCTTGACATCTTGTGCAATGAGCCCCTGGCTGGAATTGGAGGGCTGAAGACAAAAGTGCCACCACCTGCTCTGTTTACTTGAAGCTAATGAAGTGACCACACAAGCATGTTGAAAGTAAGGGCTTCCCCCCCCACCCCCGCCCCCAAGTGGTACAGAATTAAATCACTTGTTGTAGGAGATGCTGAGGCAACCAACAACAGAAACAAACTTCAGAAAGACAGACTAAACAAATTCACAGGTCTATCAGCATCTACTGAGCACAATGACTTCAGAGCAGGAAGTCCTTACAACATTAATTTCAGGGGAAAAATTGTTGCCTATTCTTATATTACATCCCCAATCACCTACAACTAAACTGTTTTTAAAAAGGGAATACTAGGATAGATGGACCTTTGATCTCACCCAAATCGGAACTACTTTTAAGCTAGCACGCTACAAAACAACACCCATAGCATGACAGCCACAATTTAGACCTGAGATGACACCAGCATTTGTTCAACCCCAAAAGGTTCCTTCTGGGCTTACCTAGGAGAATCCTCCACTGTGCCCTATTGCTGGAGAACAGCCTTAGTATACATGGAGAAACTGAGGCAGAGCTAAATGATGCACAAAGATAGGAAAACCTACTTTTATCAAGGCAGGAGTGAGAGCATGTCGCTTTCTGAAAATGGACACCTTTTAGCTAACACGTTCTCTCTCTTCCAGTGCCAACTTCATTAGGTAGCTCAGAGTTCATGTTGGAGAGAAACGTGCAACAGAAAACTGCATATTTCTAGGAGGGGAGCCGCAAACTCATGAGTGCTATCCCTTACGAACAGAAGAGTAGAAAGGTGGGAACTTGTCATTTGGGAGAATGGAGCTGGGGTGCAGATGGCACAACTTTAATAGTCTCCTCTCATTTGCAAAGTCTAAGAAAAGGAACAATGCCTATTACTGTCTCCTGCTTTACTCCACACTAATGGATGCCTCTGAACTAGCAGAAGTCGTTCCCATTAAATTCCTGCATTATCAGGCCATTACTTGACAGGGCAAAGATTAATCGCAAACTTTCCGGGGACCATTTATTCCATTTGCCAATCTATCTCTCCCCGTTACGCTGCTTTGGTTGTGTTGTCAATTTTTCAAGTGCCAAGGAGTTTGGACCGATCCAGTTTTCTGTCCATCCATCTGTCACACACCTGTCAATCTGGTTCGATCTGAATGCGCTGTTTGCTTTGGGAAAGTCAGAGGGGGAGGGGAGGTGGGTGGGATGCTGAATGGTGTAGGAGGCAGAAGGCCTGTGTTTGAAAAACAAACAGAAAACAGATTAGCAGGCTGTATTATATAGAGAATGGAGGATTCAGAGAAGCCATAGAGGTAAGACTGAAAATTTAACAACATAAATTTAACATCTCCCCTGGTGCTGCAGGCTGACTCATATCGTTAGTCTGAGAAACTATGAATGGGGTACCTCAAAACACCCGTGGATTTATGGTTATAGTTCATTTTATTGTACTGCTTGGCGCAGGGCAGTGTGTGAAATGGATTGAATAGGAGAACAGATCTTTTAAGAAAATAAACTTTTAACTCAGTGGTCTAAGTCATTATTCAACATCTTCAGAGCTTAGCACCAGGAGTGCTCAGGAAATGTAGCAGAGGGAAAGTGAATTGTACAAACACTTGAGAGAGGAGTTAATTACCCATCCTGATTTCCTTTTAATCGGTATGCATTAAGGCAGTGAGTTTGTTCGCCGATAGTTTGGTTTTGAAGAAGACGACCTTTCCTTTCTGAGCTGTTCTACTTCACCACCAGTGTATTTTTCCCGTGAGTAAAAGGTATTCTCACCTCACTGGTAGATATCACAGAAGATCCTGCTGTTCAGCTCAGCTCAGAAATAACACCCTGTGCTTTGCCATGCAGTTTGTACAGATTTGTGATTTGGAAATGCTCTTGGTTCTGAATTACAATCAGGGTAAAATCCATCTAGGTTCAAGAGTGATCTAATTGGACACAGTGGCCCAGATCCTTCCATGTAACTTCAGGTATTTAACTAAGATACTAAGACTTGGAGTTTAGCCATCCTAAGCTCTCACTGTAGTCACTGGAGAAAAAAAATAAGCAATTCAAATATTAAGTGGTTGTATTCCCTCTGGAAATTACCCCCTCCCACCTTTAAGAGACTGGTTATTAGGCAACCAGTATAAGTTTCTCAGGTAATTGTCGAAAGCTAGGAGAGTTGAGTCTAAGCCACAAGTCCATATGGGTTCCACCTTTAGTTCAAATGATCCTGATCTCCAGGAAATAGGAAATCCTAGAGTTCAAAGGCTGCAGCATTGGTTTTAATATTCAGGACTCTCTCGACACTCTTGTTCATTCACTCCTCTTTCACAGGAAATTTGCTAGGAAGCACATGGCAATGATTACCTTGCTCCTCCTCTCCCGTGATAATTAACCAGACTTTGCAAATAGCTTTACTCCTGTCCAAATTGGTCTTACTCATACCTTCCTTAAAGCCCTTGTGCTAGAAAATTGAGGACAGCTCCCTCAACAGGGACATCCTTGTGGATCAGCTATTGGTTTAGGATCTTCAGCATGACAAAAAGTAAGACCTAAACTTCGCAAAAGCATCAAGCATCTGACAACCTCAAAGAAAAGATGACAAAAAATTACAGCTGACAAAAGCCAGGTTCAAAGTGTTTCACAGCAAGCTCCCATGAACGATGTCTGAAATCAGTGACAGATACACTGATCCCAAACCAAGATGAGCTGGAACAGGTAAATACCCTTCCCTTTACAGAGCCATGGTGTGGTGTCTTTCAGAAGCACCAGGGGTGGGGGACAATGATTTTTTTTTAAGATTTCCTCATTCCTTGTCTGCATGCAACAGTGTAGAAGACAAATTTTGATTTTTAAACTTGGCTAACAGTAAATGACCTCCACAGAGTTTATACTTGTGAAGAGCACTGTTGCAGAATTAGCCCTTAAGCACCTTTACCCCTTCCTTTTTGCCTTTTCCCTGTCTTTGAAACTGAAGGTTAAAAATGAGACAAAGTGGAACAATGTTCTCAGACAAGTTTGAAAAATCAGACCTGCCAGCTTTATCCCATCGCTGTGGAGTGCCACCTCCACTTTCATCAGCCCACATTAGAGGTTTCTCACATTCAGTCCATTCAATCAAGGGAAAACAGTGCAGGCAGATGGAATAGGACAGTTGATCTAGCATCTACAGAGTCAGATTGGAACAATCCTTCCAGTAAAGCCTCAGTGGAGATGGAAAATAAAGTAAAAATTAAAAAAAAAAAAGAGGTCCTTCTTCATTCCCACCAATAACCCTCCCTCTCACCTTTCATCACCTCCTTTGCATGAAGTATCAGAGAACAGTGTCTCCATTTCTGTCTTCTTGCATTGGTAAACTTCTTTGCAAAATGGAGGAAAGTGCAGGAGATCTTGGAATATTTCACACTTGTTAGGAAGCTTACAATCATGCATTACTTGTTTGAATCCAGCTTAAGGTGATCAACAGAGCCTAGAGGTGACCTATCTGGAGTAAAGTGGACAAGAAGTTTCTAATGGAGAGCTCTTGAGTCACCTCTACTCCCTACAATTCACATCACTCTGCATTCTTGTTACAACTGCATAAGGATTGTGGGAGAGAAGACAACTAGATAGTCATAATGTTAAAAGAGAGATCCTCCAGGGTGGGGCTGAGACATCCTGAATGAGGCTGGCTGGAGAAATCCAGCCTGGTGAGAACACCAGCCTCCAAAACTGATGATCCCAAACCATTCATCAACAAGGACATGCTCAGGTAGGATATTTGGGAAAGCAAAATGTGGGACGATAACAAAACCTTCTTTAGAAATGCCCCTAGCAATATTCTTGGTGTCAAATGCAGGTGAAGTCTGCACAGTTGCCTCCTGCCAGGCCCTCCTTCCCTGCCTCCAGGCTAACACCATGAAAGATCCTGGAAGGGACTCTCTGAACACACCATCACATCAGGGCTACCTGTCACTATGTTTCTTTTCAACTCTTTCCCCTTTACTCCAACTGCAGGTAACCCCCACCCCCCCTTCTACCTTTAAGGTGTTGGTTTTGTTGTTGGTTTTTTTGTTGTGGTGTTTTTTTTTTTTATTTCCTTAAATGAAACATACTTGATCTCCCTCCACACTCACTTCTCCTTTCCATTCAAAACTGACATATTGTGCCTCTCAGGTTTCTTTTTAAGTATTCTCTCCATTTCCAAGCTGGTTGCTCCTTTTATTTCTAAAGCAGACTCTTTTCTCCATTTATGAATGCAAGTTTGTTGTTGTTATTTTAAGTATTTTTTCAGCAGGAATGTCAAAATTTTGCACTTTAAAACAATGCAATGGGGGAAGCTGCACATTTCTCCATGCTGAATAGCAGAAAAGACTATGAGAGCGCTGTAATATTCATCAACAATTTAGAATAGGACAGGACTTTGACTCCTCTATCCCAATTTTAACAAAAAGATAGAATGAAAAAGTCCCCCTGCAGCTGAAACAGCGAATGGTGCATTACTACTGATTACACAAGAACAGTTAGGGGCAAAAAGTGTGTGGTCACCTACTCTCATATCCAAAGCTGCATCATAGCATGTTTATATTGTTCTGGTCAATACAATGCCAAGAGCAAACTAGATTTCTGAGGCACTGGATATCCACACAACAAATGTCCTAGTATGCGACAACACCTTATTTGCTTAAATCAGCTAGAAAAAAGTGATGCAAACTCAAGTTCAGGCAGTAAGAGACAACATCTTAAACTCTCTCTCAGTTGTACCTCACCCTCTCTCCTGCTTTATTTCAGTGCCAAGCCAGCGTCATTGAAAACAGAGGTCAACAACTGATTGTGCAGGTGCCAAAGATGGCATGGAGCAAGCCAGAAGATTGGGGAGATGTAGCTTTTTGAAAGACACATTTGTGAGAGACAGGTGCCTCACACAGAAGCAAGATACTGCTGATCAGCTGCGTGTGTCTTTCAGCAGCAGTCTCCTGGCTCCCGTTGGGTTTCTACCTGTACATGTAACCTCTAATTTTGGAAATAAAATGCCTTACACTGAGAAAAAAAGAAAAAAAATCGACATGTCGCTATTTGATGGTTGCTGATTCCATAGTTTAATTCATTATTGAAGTTTCACCTTGCTCTGAAACAATTAGGAGCGCTCATATGATCAGTTACCAAGTCTCAGTTGGGAGGTAGGAATTTATGGCTGAGAAGCTGGAGGTGAAAACTTCTGAAAGTGCCTTTCAATTGCATCTCCCCTCAGTTGTGATAAATGTATGTAATGATGTAAACACATATTTAGGAAAAAAATAGTTAAGAGTGATTTACACAAGGATCACAACCAATGGTGCATGCTGATGTACAATGGTGTATGTGGGATCATGTGCAGCATAATAGAGTGAAATAATTGCATGTGTTCTCAGAAAAGAAAAGGACCTATGGAGAAATCTAAATTAAGTCCAATTCTCTATTTGAAGCAGCATGATGTAATGTAAAGCCTTTTGTAAACTGACCGTCACTGCAGACTTGCATGAGGTATTGAAGAAAGATGCCCCATGAAGACCAAAAATCGGTGAGAAAGGGGTGAGCAACTAAACTAACAAGTGCCGTAACATGAACACATGCTGCCCCCATCCTTTTAGCTCAGCAGAGAGTTAAATGTGCTTCAGGATGGCACCAATAACCTTGCCCAGCCGTTCTTGTGTGCTGCGCTCCCACTGGGAACGTTAGAATAGGTTCCAGCAGGGTAGGGATGAGCAAAGGGGGAGCAGGTTGCTAGTCCTCAGCGATACGCTGTTTATCCAGCTTAGCCATAAAGCAACGTAAATCAAGCATGTCATCCTACCTAATTGCATGTTCATATAGGACTTAATTGGTAATATTCCTGCAACCCAGCTCCTCAACCTTCATGTTGCATTGAGTTCCTCTCAGAGACTAATGAGCTTTATACAACAACAAACATTTAGGTCTGTTGTTCTAATTCATTAACATAATGGGCAATACAATGAGCAGTTATGATAATAAACACTAATAAGAGGTACTAGCGACACTTATTCCTAGCAATGCTAGGGCTGTATGGTGTGCTTGTACAGTGGCAACGAAGTGACAAAAAGGGGATACAGTTCTTCCAGGCCCTCTCTCAGTAGCTACCCAGAGTTCCATGTCTGCTAGCTGAAAGTGGCAACACTCTATAAATAATTGCTATCGTAGATGATGAAACAGGACCAAAACATCATACATGTACAATATATATTTTTTTTTTTACAGTGAAATAATTTGAGAAAGGAACATGGAAGACAAGGGGAATAATGCTGTTGAGTAATTTTGTGAAATACAGCGGCCCATCCCAATAGCTATGGACTTGGCTGCTGCCTGAAGAAATTTAAACTGTTCTCCTGTTTGTAAATCCACTTTAGTATGTACAAGAAAGGGAAACACTAACAAAGTGAAAATTTTTTTTTTCTTGCCACTTATGTGAGCCATCTTTGACTACAATAAATTTTCCATGATCAACTGACACGCAAACTAAAAGGGTGTCACTCCCGGTGATTACTAACAGTAACTAACCACTGGGAGTATCTGGTCCCAAATGCACATGTATGTATACATACACACATGCAAAAGTTTTTTAAGACTTCACTGAACACAACTCTGGTTCACTGCAGCTTAGTCCACTCATATACCAATGTCTCTTGGACTTTGGATTGTGTGTAGAACACCATGTTGCCATCAGAAAAGCTCATTCCTCTTTTTATTTCTCAGACAGATAAAACCAGGTAATAATGGAGACCTTGCTGAAAAGTGTACTACGTGATACTGATAACCTTCAGCACAAAACCGTACCCACTGCTTTGTCGTATTTTAAGCAATTACCTAAACAAGTTCAAATCTTAGTCAATCTGGACCCTTCAAAATTTGTTAATCTCTGGCCTCTTCCTCCTTTTTGGATTATGGGAGAAAATGTTTTATCTGGTTAGGATGGCATGGATGCACTGTAGGTAGGGCAGACCTATAGAATTACGCTTTATTCTTTGTCGTGTCAAACTAACCACCTTGACTTAACAGTCACATGCCTGGGAAGCAAGGCATCATTTACCTTTTAACTTGGTTGCTAAAAATGGTATCCCATTTACAGGACAGGTTCTTTTCCTGCCTTTGCTCTTCTATGAACAGAGATCTTTCATTTCTACAGCATACTCGGGTTCTCAGTGACAGACAGTCGATGAGCAAAGAAATACAAAGCTACAAGAATGTATGATTTCTGAAATTTATGGCCAGAACTTTATTACAATGGAAATATTCTTTTCTAATTGAAATTTACGCTGCTGTTATGACACTAATTCAGTTATTCCTTATATTTCATCCATCATAATTTTGTCATCTTATAAAAGAAAAGTCACTTGTTTCCGTGACATAGGTAGAGCTGACTAAAGAGGGAAGGGGTGAATCTGCAGTTTAACAACATCCTTTTGCAATTAAGCATAAAGGCAGTATTAAAATAAAATCATAGAATCATAGAATCATTTAGGTTGGAAAAGACCCTTAAGATCATCGAGTCCAACTGTTAACAATAAAATAAAACAGCATAAAACCATGTGGAGTAAATATTAAATATCCCAAAGGCTTATAAGAAAAAATAATGCAAAAAGCCCCCTGACAGTTTAATGTCATATTCCTGAAAAGCTGGATACCTCTTTGCAATGGTTTAGATCAGAAATGTATAGGAGTTTAGAGAAGGGTGAAAAACTTTTTGCTGCAGTAAATAAGAAAACCCTTTCAAAAAAGTCACAAATCACCATCAAAGACTTCTGGATGGTGCTGAGCACCTGTGATATGCAGTGCATGGTAAATGTCTTGTGCTGGAGGTGCATCATCTTTTATAACTCTGCCATCCCTCATGGACCCTACATATGTTAGGAGTCTGTACAATGACTCAGACTTTCCACATCCTTCCTGCCAATAAACAGTGTATCTATACAGGCAATGACTTTAACTACGGTGGGAGTTAATATCTGTAAGGACGTGAAATGACCACTCTGTTGACAGTCTCAGATATTTATCTTCTACACATGTGACTCATGCACAGTGGCAATTTCACCCATATGTTTGGCTATGAAATTCCCTCATTGAGTACAATGCCATAGGTACAGTTATTTTTTGCATAAAATCACCAATGACTCTCTTGCTATGAACCTCCCTGGGGAGGAAAATACAGAGGAGGTTGTTTTTTTCTCTTACAAGACCAAGTACTACATTCAGAGAAGACAGGGAAGAGTGTCTCATCTAAGCTATCAAGATTTTAAGCCTAGCCTCTAAGCTAGTCATTTAAGCCAACACTGTAATCAATAGTGATCTGCACCTCTATGAAGGCAACTCATTCCATCCTAAAATTGATGGTACCCTAGAAATATAGGTAATATTAGGTATATTTCTTTCCGTTGGTTAGAGGGAATCTACTCTCTTCCATCAGCTGCAGAGGGAGCATGAATTTGGCAGTCCAATGTTCAAAGGTTCAACTATTCAACACCCTTTTGAACTTAGCTGTTGCATAAGCCATAACGTGTACGTCGGGCATTTATAGCAAGTAATTGGAACATGATCATCTTGGCCTCTTTAGTAAGGAAAACACCTAACTTAGTTCCCATAGGGAAATAGAAAGGCACCTACAGCAATGTTTTCCCTGAATGTCTCTCTTTCATTCCACTATGTGTCTTGTAGGAAACAACCTCTTCAGGGCAGGAGATACATTTTCATGTGATTTGCACAACGTCAAGCACACAATTTGCATGAAAACCCTCTAACAGCCATTGCCATCAAACCATGCCATCACAGACATGGAGATTCATCAGTTCATGTATCACCCATTCACAAAATCTGCTCATCTTTCTCACTCAGACTGTGATCCACAGCAGCTGCAGAGACGTGAGTGTATGCCACACCTCCCTTGGAAGGTTTTTTTTTCCCTCTGTCAATGTTTTTTACTGACCTGCAGCAAAAGCAAGCCTGTGATTCAAGGACAGAGCTTATTTCGATTAATGGGGTATGAGGATGGGGAAAGACACGTTCATTTGTAACCTGGGAATTCTGAGGGGTACCTTTGCCTCAGGATCAATATTGCTGGTGCCACAAATGTCTGTGCCATCCTACCCTCCCCTCAACAAAAACACACATCATTTTTCTTCCTTTCAGGTCTCCTTCCTGCTCATCCCAAAGCTTTTACAAATCTTATCCCTCCCCATCAAAGCAAACTCCTAATGGAGTTTGGTCTTGGCGAGGGGGGAGTAGGGAGAGAAGTTGATTGTTTTAGAGAGGAAAATTATTCTCTGCTTTCTCCCACCACAGCCTTTTGTTTTCCACCCTGAAAACATACATTGTACTTGAAGGAAAAAATATTATTTTCCAAAAAATAAAAAGATGAGGATAGGACTCATTGGTAACTTTGAATCCCGTCTTTGACAATCTCACCATTCATTTATCTACAGCTTGACTGTAAAAGATGTATTGGTGGCAGCTCAGTTAATGATTTTAGAACTAGTACTGCCGGTGCCCCAAGCCAATTTGCCATTAAACAGCAGAGACTTGGAGCCTTTCCACTGTACAGTCTAATTTCTGGAGGGAGAAGAGATGGGAATTGGTTTCTCTGTGTGTGACGAAAAGTTGATTCTCACCAGTAAAGATTAGAAATCTTAACAGATCTGCAGTTTTCTGATGTATATTTTAGAGGCATTTGACATTATTCAGAGTGAAATCCATGACACACAGAAATGGAAAGCTAAGCCTAGCCAGGAAGTGTTAGCTGCCACAACAGCTAGCGAGTGTTCTTTCTTTATTTATTTAGGAAAGGTGAAGCCTAGAGTTACCCCACAATATGCTGTAGCTAGAAATGAATCTTTCTAGACAGTCATGCAGCAGACACATAAATATAACTTAAACCTTCAGACAGGATGTCTCTGCTATAATTGCAAATGAATTGGGTTTGGATATATGGTCTACAAGATGTTGGACTGTCATTAAGGCCTGCTGCTCTTCCCACACCCTTCCAAAAGAACCCTGACAAAAACGCCATAGTTTCCAGAAAGTAAGTGCATTCATTCAGAAACCCTGAAGACCTCCAGATCCTTCAACTGCAAATCTTTCAGGTGCCTCTTGCCAGATTTACTTAAAACATGGCATTGCAGACCAGTTGGTGTCAGCCGAGGTCTCCATCAGTGCCAGATATAGCACAAATGCCAACAGTTTCTCCCCCACTGACCCTCTACCTAGCACAGGGCACTGATTTTTTCCATTAGGTCTTTATTAAGTACAATGACTTTTTAAATTGAAATTTATCTTCCAAAAGAGCTCTCTACTCTTTGTGAAGAAACTAGTAGAAAATACGCCACTTGTTTTTCAATAGCCAGTTATACTTACTGCTTAAAAAAAAAATCCATTTTTCTGATTTTAGCTTCTGATCTTTGTTTCTTGCAATGTTTGGTCCCTTAGAGTCTTTTATTACCTGGTATTTTTTTCCTTCTGAGGACTGGCCACATGGTCATGAGCTCACAAGTCAGTGCATTATGTATCGAGTCATCACTGTGTTGCGCACGTGCCTTCAGCTCAGACCTTTTACTTGGTGACTGCTGTGCAATAATAGCATGGCTGGCTGGCTGCTGTGTCTCACCAGGGTGGTGGTGACTTCTTCAGTGGCAAAAATATTGTTTGTGATCATGTAATTTTGCTCAACTCCTTCCCCTCTGTCTCTGCTTCCCCTCCCACTCCTCATCTGTTTGTGCATTTGGACATGTTGTTCCCCACTTTTTTCTTTCTAAGTTGGACCTCCCTGCCACTGTCTTCTCCTCCTCCTCCTTTCCCTTACTCCCTGACTTCTTGCCGCTCCCAAAACCTGTTTGCCTTGCAACACCACCTCCTCAGCTCCTGCTGGTGGGGCTGGCAGTTCTGTTTCCTTGAGGAGTCAATGTTAATAATGGCAGAAAATCTCATTAGCTTGGATTCTGTAACTTCATTTTAATGCCAGTGAGCTACATTTCAACATCAGGAGCCAGTGATGTAGACTGCAAGCTCTGTGAGACAGGGTCTTTACTCTGGTTATGCACAGTAATGACATCTTCTCACTGATGATGGTTCTTATGACTTCTGGGGGCCTAGTAACAATTATAACAAGTGATTTAAGTGATGATCTGTGTAAGTAATTAGGTAGCTGTCTCTTCCCCTCACCTTCCTGGGACCTCTCTGCACATGATCCCTGTAGCCTTTGATTATCAAAATTGTCAGGACCCTTCCTGACTCTCTGTGAACCTGGATTAATTCAGTCTGTGTCTGCCTCAGTTTCTCATGGGCTGAACAATCATGCCTTAAGGCTACAAGGACTAAAGTTGTAGTGTTTGCAACTTGCTTTAGGATCCTTTAGTACAAAGGCTCAGGATAAATGCAGTGTTATGTTTTTACAGAATCAGAATACTGCACAACCTCATTATTCTAATTTCACTTATGTTTCCAACATTAGTGGATTTTTTGCATCTAGAAGCATATTTTCAATGGCTCCAAGGAAAGGCAGAGAGGGGGTTGCCACTGAGTTTCATTGGAAGACGGGAAGTCAATCACCTTTTGTCTTTTTGGAAAGCTATCAAGTATTACAAAAGGACTGGTAAATGAGATAAAACTTTCTGGCAATAAATGAGTGATTCTTTTTTCAGTTCAGAGAAGGGACAAAATCCTAACACCAAGTGTCATAACCCTCTGTGAAATAAAACAGCTGAATTTCACAGATTTTCTCTCACTACCATTTAAAAATGACCATACTAAGAAATTCACTGGTTTATCCAATCCTAAGGACTGATTTAAGTGGCAGGATGCAAACACTGGCTCAGGCATCTTTAGAGCAGTGATACTCATTCCTGATTAACTTCTGGCGTGTTGTGACTGAAACTCACTCAGATGCTCAGGCTAATAATTCATTCTTAAGATCAAGCAGAAATTGCCAAGGATTTATTCCAGATAGGAGTTGGGGTTGGGAAAATCAGGAAGTTCTGTGTGATCTTGAAAGGAAAATCCCTGGACCTGTGTTACTCTAACAGATTCTGGCTCACAGGCTTTATTTGCTTTTCAAATCTCTCAAGATCTTCCCATTCCTTTCTTTCGTATATTTTAGCTTTAGGAAAAAATTAACCCTTAAAAATAAATAAAGGATTTATAACTGGATAGAGGCCTAAATTCTGTACGTAACTGATATTTACTTGAAGCCTTTGGCAGTCCTTGTCTAGTTGCTAGGATAATTAGATAGATACAATTTTTATATGGCTATTGCAATAATAATAATTATCTTCATAAATTTATATTCTGCTCATGGTGTCATCCCATCACCTTCATCTAAACCGTTTGGCACAGATCATTTTGTCTTTCTGGTGCTGGTCTAATTTGACATCTGGGAAATATCTGTTACAGCTCACACCCAATTTTAGGAGTGACAGACAAAAATCTGGAAATGGCTGCCATGGTCCAAAAACTTCACATATACTTCCGAAGAAAATGATGGCATATACCTTCAAGTGTAAATGATACCTGAATGTTAGTATTAAACAGCCAAACAGGGCAGAAATATTGTCTTTACAAGAGAGCTGAACAGGTCTGGGAACTGCTAGAGGATGATTTTGTCATCTTCTACTACTGGCACAATTCTAGTACCAGAGATGGAACAGTCCAGCAGTTTTTAAATTTATGCAAGATACCCAAGAAATGTATATGTTTCCTATCAGCATTGCTACCCTTTACTATCCATATTTGAATTCAAGTATTTTAGATATTTTCCAGAGGAAGAAAAACATTTCTCCTCCATCTAGTCTTTCACCAAAACACAATTAAATCTTTTTTGCTTGAGTAAGTGGTGTTTTTTGTTTGAGGGGCAGATGTTGGAAGGCAGAGGGGGCTGATGTATCATTGAACAATGACAATTAAATGAATTTCATTTAGTAGGTCATAAAGTTAATGTGCCTAATTGGAACATAAGGATAGAAGAAAGGAAGGAAAAAAGAAACAGTTGTATTATCTTTTCTATTTCTTCCCCCTTTCTTTTTAAGCATAGCCTATCATTAGTCATCATGAAAGCTCTCGGTGACCACTGAAACAGAGGAGGGACCTTTGACACAGCTTGATCAATCCTAATTGAATAGACCAGAGGGACAGCAGCCAAAAGGAGGGGACCCATTCTTTGCATTTGACAGCCTCGTCCTTTTTAGTTTGTCAGCTGCCAGAAAACATTGGGACACTTTCAGGGTGCATGCGAATGCTTTAAGTTGCCATGCAATTTTTTGCTACATGAAGAAGATTGTTTTAAGACTTGAAAGGTATCTGGTCTGCTCAGAAGATCTAAGATTCGAATGTAGGGTGGTACCTGCTGGAGTCAGTGAAGTAAATGGGAACTTTGCTAGGTGAGGCCTTGCAATTTTTCCTCAAATTAACAGAAGGCTCAGTTCCACTCCCCATCCCATATATCCCAATCCAAGTTGATCATTATTACCCTTCTATCATTTACCCTGTGCTTTGCACAGGAGTAGCATATGAGGCAGAGAAGTCTGAGACCCAGTATTTTCTGTAACACATCCCCCTTGAAGATGTTTTCAGCATAGTTGTGCATTTCTCTTGGAAAGTTAATAGCTTAAGAGAAAAACCTGAACTCCTAGAAAAACTGCATATATGGGAGCAAACATTCATTGTGTTTGCACTGCTGTAAATCGGCAACATCCTTTTGACTTCTAAGAGGCTATCCTACATAAGCCCTAGCATAACTATCACTAGACCTGAACAAATACTTGTAGGAATATAGAGGTGAGGGAGGAAAGGGGATAGAAAATTACTGCCTTCATTCTTCCTGCCCTCCCATCCTTTCTCACCCAGCTATGCCTGTATGGCATCACTACAACCAAGAAAGTGGTTTCCCATGAGAAATTTCAAGCTGTAAATAGGGGAGCAGAGTAGTAAGACCTAGGGTTAGTTGAAAAAAGAAGAAAAAGTCTTAGACTAAAGAATGTCAGTGAAGACTTTCATTTCACAGTCACAACAAGCACTTTCATACTTAGATCTGAGGCCCCTTTACTGGTGCTGACTTCCCAACCTCCCCTCTTGCTTTCCATTACATGTAATTTTCTGGGATAAACTGCTTCTCCTGACTATTCTTTGCGTCCAAGTACCAGACTACCAAGGGAATTCACTGCTTTCGCATTGCTTTCAGCTTGATGAGGAGTTTAAAATGCTGAAAATCTCCTCAGAAACTTTGTCCTAACTGGGTCTCCATCCCAGCTGTAAAAATCCAAACAATTAAAAATGCTTGGAGCTGCTACCATCTTCTTTTCCAATGTTAGTCAAGGCTCAGCCACAATTGCATCTCATTTCTTCTCTCACATTTTGACAAGTCAGACAGGAACTTAAGAAAGGTCCACACTCTTGTCACTTCCTGATCATCCCCCTTACTGCATTACTTACAAACCACACTGTCTTTTCTGTTACAAGGACTGTCTTCCTCCATGTATTTGGCAGAGAAAATGCGCACAAATATCACAGCTCCTCTAGCCATTAACTACATCAGGAAGACTTCTTCATGAATTGTAGGGGAAGTAAAAATTTTCACATTGACAATTCCTCTCTGCAAAGTTTGGAATTTTGTATCTATTTCTACAACGAAGGATTTGCTGCAAACTCTTGCTCTTGTGTTGTTCTCAGAAGGACCCATCTCTAGGCAATTGATGCACTGCATGACATTAATATAGTTAAACCAAAAGAGCAACCAGTCCAGCAAAACTGGAAAAAAGGAACTCTGAAAGGAAGAACGAATAACTGAAGAAAGGTCAAAATGGTCATCAACACTGTCATGACTGCAAAGGTCTTAAATATAGCCTGCGTGGCCATAGGGGGACAGTTGACAGACATCCACAGGGAAGGTCTGAAGCTGGGCTGTGATATTGAAAGTTCCTGTCATATTTAGAAAGTGTCTCAGCACTGAAAAGCCAGGTGAACTCAGCTGCGCTGGAAGTACCATCTGAGCTCTGACAGGTCATACCTAACTCTTAATGTAAAGAATTCACAGGAATCTGCTCTCTCATTATTCAACTTATGCTGAGAGATATGAATTTCACCTCGTTGCATTGGTTACTCCTGTGACAGCTGAGTGGGGCTATGTGTCCAGGAACAACAAAATGCTGTATTCTTATTCCGTATTTCCACTGACAAATGTCTCCCACTGTGGCAGCTTCACAGGATTTTAATTTCCGCCTAGAGCAAAACAGGTACTGATGTTGGCCACCAAGTCCCTTCTAGTCCCAGAAAGGGGAGAGGCCATGAGGGAGGTAGTATAAACTATTTCCAAACATGTCTCACGCTGTCTCAGGCTTAATTTAGAGAACTCGGATCTCTGCTGAATTTAGTCCTAATAAATAAACAAAAATAATGTGAAACTCAGGTTTCTTTGCCTTGGTGTTTCCAACAGAAACTTTTGATTCTCCAGCTGCCCATGATTCACAGAGAGGTGTTGAAAACCAATTTAAGACCCAGCATAACTGAATACAGCACCACATTCATCCAGCTGTGGAGATTCATGCCAGTGCTTCTGCCACAGGACAGATGATGAGAGGCTGGTAGTATTTGGGAAGATTCTGCAGCCCAGAGCATATTGCCTTGATCTTGAATGCCAGAGAAGAGGTCGTCATACTGCTAGCAATAATGGGAATGCCTGGTTCTTATACCTCTTCTTTTTATCATAGCAAAGAGAGGTTTAATATTAAGAAAAACAGAAGGGAAGGAAAGTGTAAGGTTTGAAGGTGGGTGGCTATGAAAAATTACAAGCATAAGGTGCCAGGGTTGCTGGCAATGTTCCCTTCCAGCTTAAACAGGAAATTCAAAGGTGCAAGACAAGACTGTCTATAAGTAACACATCTCACACTTTGGCTTCAAGAAGAAAACTCATTTTACTCAAGATAGATATACCTTCTGGAGAGAGGAGAAGAAAGTAATCTGTGACTGTTACCTTTGATGGTCATCAGTACAATGACAAAACAGTTCCTAAATGTACAGACTGCTCCATGTGGATTGTCCACCTGCTGCAGGAACTAGGAAGTCAATCTCTATAGCCTCTCATGCACAGAAATCTAACTAGATAATATCAGTTATCTCTACAGACCTTGACATGAATGAAGGACATACTGAGATCTTTTCGTATGTGATGACATTTTCTTTCTGGTCTATGACCATATTGGATTTCCTCCCATCTTCCCTCACATACACATTTCTCAAATATTGGAGCACAAAAGTGTTGGCTCATATATAAACATCTCACGGTGCTTTAAAGTTTTTTTGTCCCTCGGCAAGGAAAAAAATTCCCAGTCCAGATTCTCAAAAAGCACAGGAAAGAGAGAAACCATAGGAAAAATGTTGTGTCCTTCATACATATGGAAATATCGTGGCAGGGGCTTGAGGGCAGGACAGAGAGAGATTTAGAAACGGGAATGAGCTGGCTGGAAAAGACACATACTGAGTGATGGACAGACAGAGAGGGGCTAAGAAAAGGAGACACCCAAAACAGTTGCTTTAGAAAGGACACAGGTTACAGGAAACCCAAAACAAAGAACAAATATCACTCTTCTTTTTTCTTTCTTTTTTTTTTTTAACATTTGGAAAAAAAGTAGTGCCTATTTCAGCATTCCTCTCCTTGGACCTCCCATATTCTGTTATTGATCTGGTTAAGTCCAAAGATACATGCACCACTTGCAGTTGTAGCCCACTTTCCAAGGCATACATTAACAAAGATGCATCAGAAAGAACAAACTTATAAAACAGAACTTACATGTGTGCAGCAATCAGCAGCTTACCATTGTGTGCAATTTGTGTTTCATTGCCATGGGTCTATGATGTTCTAGAAACAACTCTAAGAATTTGGTAGGAAGTATTCCTTACTCAAGTATTACTTGAGTAATTTGCTACTGAAAGTTTTATGAAACTGGTGAAGAATTACTTAAGATTTTATTGTGAGGAGAACCTTTGATAATATTGAAGTTGCCATGCCTTTAAACTTCAACTGAGGAGCAGTAAAATTTGGTGTAATTGAGAAACAGTTGCTTAGCTCATTACAAAATCAGATGTGCTTTTTTGCAGAAATTAATGTGAAGACAAGAGGAAAAGAAAAAGGAAAAAAAAAAAGACAAGAGAATCACTATATGGCTCATTACAAGCAAATTTGATTCTGTTCAAACAACCCTGACTACAGAGACACTTGAATCAGCAAAATGAGATACTTAGCAAGGGACTGGTACATCTCAGTCTTGCTGGACTGTCCTAGCTCTTCAACCCTGTAGTAGTAATCAATTGAAAAGACTCATTCATATTTCACGTCTGCATATTACAGAGATGGTTTTTGTGTTAAGAGTCTGAAAGTCCTAGATATGCTATTTCTAAAGCTGAAACAGAATAAGGAGTGACACTCTTATTCTACAAAGCCAAAAAAAACCCCAGGAGCAAGTTCTTACATGATATTGTACTGTAGCAAGAGAGTGGACTTTTTCCATACTTTTTGTGTTGTCCCACCCCATGCCCTTTGCATCGCACAAAGCTACATTTGTTTCACTCTATTTTAATATAAAATCAGTGCTAGTATATTATTTCACTAATTCAAAAAAATTGGGGAAGTGAAATGTCAGTTTTCTCCAAATGTAAGCACGTTTCTCTTGCTCTACTTCTGCTGCTAACTGTGCAAGAAAGTCCGTGGGAGGAGATTCCTAACCCAGCCATCAAAACCAATACTGACAGGCTATAACTTGTAATCAAAGATTGACCTTACTCAGATCATATAGGACTCTAGGGAGAATCTTGGGAACTACAGGCTGGTGAGTCTGACTTCCATCCCCGGTAAGATGACAGAGTCTATAATAAACAATAAAATCATACAGTACTTGAATTATATTTTCTGTTGGGAAATAACACGGCTCCTGCAAAGGGAAACCCTACCTCAGGAACCTGCTGGAGTTCTAGCAGGTGACGGTAAACACATGGATAAAAGGCAAGCAAGATTCAAGAGAAGAGGCTTTTCACGAGAAAAGTCAATAGGAATTACTCCTGAAAGCAATTCTATTCAACGTCTTTGTCCATGACCTGGAGAAGAAATAAGCAGAGGAATATCCAACTTTGTAGATATGATAATCACTTCTAGAAAGTCAAAATGCTTTCTTGTTGGCAAGGAATTGCAGACAGATCTCATAAAACTGTATAAATGGTTGACAAATGAACTCCGATGTGGATAAACGTAAGCTAATGCAACTAAGAATAAAAACGCCTAAACCACCACTGATGGTTCACAATGCTGAACACCAAACTGGCAGTTATGGTTCAGATAAGAAATCTTGGCTTCATGTTGACAGGTGTCTGAAATCTTTGGCTCAATGTGCAGTGGCAGCTGAAAAAGCCAATGAGGTACCAGGGACCATCATGAAGGTGTTGATAATGAGACAGGATACATCATTTTGCCTCTCCCTAAAAGGTGTGGTGCACCCACATCTTGAGCACTGTGTGCTTTTGTGGCTTCCACACCTCAAGATAAACATACTGAAGTTAGGAAAGGTACAATGAAGGGCAAATATCAGGGTGATAAGACAGCTGCCTCCTGAGAGGAAATTGAAAGATTGGGACAATTCAGGAATCAGATACCTGAGATATCACCAAGATTTACAAAAAGTGAAAGCTGATGAGCTGAATGTGGAAATGTTGTTCAACACATCATGCAATAAAAGAAGTAAGGGAACAATGAAAGTAGCAGTAGGTTGGTTTAAAACAGACAAAAGAAAAAGCTTTATGCAGTAAGTGGTGAACCTCTGGAACTTGCTACCATGGGAGATTGCGTGGAAGGACAAATCAGCTGATCTATAAAGGGACTAGATGTTCCTAGACAGCATAACCAGGACTTCCCTGGTGAATCCCTGCTTTGGATCTATACACTTACTCTTCCAGTTATGAGTGCTATGATAAAATGTCTTCACAAAGGACAAGCTATTTCCATAGCATCAGTCAGTATCATTTAGATTCTAGTGCCCTTGCTGACTAGGTTTATAAAAATGACAGCTACAGGTCATCCCAAATGTAAAATGGAGACCAATAGGATGAGGCATGTGAGTACAAAAGGAACAGTCTGCAGAAAGTGGCTGGTTTTGCATGGTCTCTCTGAATAACCTCTCTTACTGCTTCTGCTGCAGACTGAACACCGGGATAGATGAACAATTGGTCTGATTCAATGGGCATTTCTTATTTTCTTACATCTGTGTGCTACTTTGATGGCAGACATGATTTCCATGCCTGTATACTAAGGCATGGCCTACATGGCAGTTCTGAATCAAAAGCCAGGTAGCAGTGGTTGATCAGGAGTTTACTCAAAGTTAAATAGCTATACTGAAAATTAGGGAATACAAGGCCAAACTCAGTACCATGCTAGTGCAACTGCATGACCCAGTCTAGAGATGACTTGCACTTGGCCAGCTCAAAGTTGTGTGAGAACTAAGGTCTATATGGAAAATATTTCATTGGTATATCTCATTATAGTCTGATATTTCCAAGGTCAAACGTCTACCAACCATCTCCTGGGACACTGAGTCAAATCCCTTGCCCTGCAAACACCTTGTTATCCATGGCAGGAGGAATTTTAAGGGAGTTATTTTTCTGGAACTTTGTAAGAAATCAGTGTGATCCATACTGGTTTCTGACTGAGGATATATTTTGTGAAACATTAGCTCATTATTTATCTTCTGGTTCTTTTATACCCCAGGTGGGCCAGTGGCATGAATATTTCAAAAGAGGCTTTGTTTATCACTCTGAACTTAATATAAGAAAAAAATGGCCCTTCTCAAAGGCAGCTGCTTCTTCTGATCCAAGAGTTTGGGATGACCTGTAGCTGTCATTTTTATAAACCTAGTCAGCAAGGGCACTAGAATCTAAATGATACTGACTGATGCTATGGAAATAGCTTGTCCTTTGTGAAGACATTTTATCATAGCACTCATAACTGGAAGAGTGAGCGTATAGATCCAAAGCAGGGATTCACCAGGGAAGTCCTGGTTATGCTGTTAGAAAAATCTTCTTTCTAAAAATAAGGTATCAGTTATGACCTATTTTTGGCAACCAACACATGACTGGGAATGAGGAATGGGTAAAATCCTGACCTCATCTACTCCTTTGTGAGTCCTGGAAATAGTAAGCCCCATCCTTGTTCTACTGTAGGTGAGGGGAAGGGCCTGGCTGGGTCTGCAGAGCAATGGACACAGTAAGTTAGGACCTATTCAAGCTTTGCACTTGGGTGAAAGTCATCCTTGGCATGATCCCAGTGAGACATTCAGCAGACAACAGAATTACACATTCAGCCCATTTGGCTGTATGTAGTAAGTCTACTTCCCTTTCAAATCCAGAAAGGGGACAGACTCTGCCATCTGTTACTGCTAATGAAAGATTGAGTGGCCCAAGACACCTGTGCCTCAGGTGGAAGCCTGTCCACAGCTGCAGTCTCGTAATCCACTGAAAACAAGAACTGCTCTGAGCTTGTGCTAGCCAAACTATAGGTGGGCTCCCCATTACCCTCTTTTTATGAGACAACTTCATTACGAGCTCCCCTCAAAGATTTAGACTGGTCAATGTGTTCCCTCTGTGCCTTGCATTTGTCTCTCCAGAAGTACGAGCTTTTCACCTGGTTCGTGCACCGTTACTATGTCTAAGGAGTGAGAATACCTCAAAGCCACTTGTGGTCCACATTTGTAGCACTGGCAGTTCTGTATGGAAGGATATAGGTAAACCTGAGAATTCTATTGTCTCTTCCCAAGCAGACAGTCAAAAAACCCGCCCACTTTAAATAAAGACATTAAAGGGTGTGAATGAAACAATACATTTGTTTCCCCATAGACTTTGTTGCTCACTCCTAAGAATAAAACACAAATAGGGTGGTGCAGTTAGCAGTAAATAGCACAAGGGTACCTAACTGCCTTCATAATAGTTCCATGTGCAGTTTTTGAATAGTTTCTCAGAAGGGCCTGAAATGCAGAGACTTTGAAAGAAACTTAGGGGACTAGCTGGCTACAAGCTTCTACTCTACATACTTAAGATTAGGAGGCAGACCAGACCATTATGTATGCCAACTGAATACACCACAGTTGCATCAAGAAACCTATTTAACTCCAGCATAGCATGTTGCTAAATCTATAGTGAGGATAAAGCTTGCTATACACACTAAATGCTCATCAATAGACAGTTCTTCTACTTATAGTAGAAGATACTTTTAAACTGGCCACGTTCTGATGCATCCTCTCTCATATTCATTCCTCAGAACCTCAGTAATGATCTGTAAGAACCCCTTTAAAACCCACCAGGCATAAAATCATTTGCAAGAGAGTTCGTCAGTAAAAAATATTCTGTAATAAATAGGTAACTTCTGAGTCCCATTTTTGATGTACAATCTGTGAGATTGCCTCTGCATGCAATGATGGTAGCATCAGAGCAAAAGATGTCAAGTTGTGGGAAAAAATTGGGTTTATACTTTAACCCTTTACAGGTATGGGTTATTTAATGCATGTCTTATGCACATTCTAATTTTTCTTATGATAGTGTGACTCCAGAGTTATTTATTTATCTGAAGATTTTTAGATTTATTCCAGTGAGATCAAAAGGAAGACAAATTAAATTGACATCCAACAAATAGCCTTCCAACTATGTAAATCAAGAGATCTGAATCTGCAGTTATTGATAGGTACAAATTACCAGTAATTGGCTAGACGATTTAAGTTTTGTTCTGTTCCACTTATTCTTTCTCCAAATTCAGAGAAAAGAAATGAAATTAATCAAAAAACCTGCAAACACCTAGGTACTCATCAGTCTCTTTCATTTATCCTAAGCATTATTACAGACAAGTCTTACCAGTGTTATTGTTCACTTTTATTTAAAACAAAAAAAGAAAAAAAAATTAGATATTACAACCATTAAATTCGGCTGAAAATGGATAAGAACAGAAATCAAAAACAAGTCTGGTTTTGACCAGTTTCCAACTCAGTTGTGCAGACTGGTAAGTTTTGAACAATTCAGTCAGAGAAGTGTTCAACTTCCTGAGTGATTTAGACTTGGGAGTGAACCAGCTGAGGTTTGGTTATGTGATCAAAAAAAGAGATTCTTCCTTCTTGATTTCAAACATTGTTTTTCTTCCCAAAAGGCAAAATATAGGATGCATACAGGAGGTGGACCACAATAAGAGTCAGAGAGATAGGGCATCTTAAAGCCCTGGAGAAGTCCTCATTTGAATTCTATTCTGAACTTCCTGGCTTAGGCCTCTGTCTACATTCTCCTGCTTTTATTCTCTTTACTTGTGCACTAACAACTTTAAGGCTCGTGTAGCATGTAAGCTGATTGCTTTGAATATAAATGGGTAGACTATTAAAAGCAGAATTTAGGCTTCTAGACTCATAAATCATAAAAGGAAGAATAAATTCTGTGTTTTAGTGGAGATTTAAATTCCTAAATGGGTTTTATAGGAGTCACATAAGACCTATTGACAATACCCCTTTATGATAAAAAGTAAATAGAAGTGACAAAGTCAGAATTCAAAATGCCACTGTTTAGCTCCCACTAGCCTGAAGAAGACCAAAAAATGGCTGAAGGAAATCTCAGAGGGAAACAAATGATAACATGAAATTAAATGTGTAATATTCCTTTTTATGCTGTGTGGGGGAAAAAAGCACTCAGAGAATGAGCTGGTACATTTGCATAACAAAGGAAATCAACAACAACAACAAATTGCCATCGTGTTCAAAGCTGATAATTGCACAGATGACAACAAGAAAGCGCCTTTCTTCTCAGCTCTCTAGGGGATGAGCCTTGTCGAGATGAGGAAAAAAGGTGGAAAGTGACCCCACTTGCTTTCATGAAAATTAGCAAGCTCAGAAAATGTCTTTGGTACAAGGGGGTGGCCAGTGAATGGTGTGAATGCTAATGAACACAATGAGGGCAGAGGCTCAGCCAATGTTCCCATCAACTCCATCAGATGATCAACTGGCAGCAGGCTCTTCTTCAAACCACCCTCATCGAGCCTACCAATGTCCAACTCACCTTGTCAACAAAGTCTTTTTGGAGAAGTGATTTTTGAGGGGGTTCTGGTTTTTTGGTTTTGCTATGTTTGAAATTATTATTCGTTCCTCCGTTGATGTTTTCTTTTAGGGTCGCATTGCATTTGAATTCTTCAAGCCCTGTGAAATGTAGGAATCTCTCCTGCTTCTGTACAGCACAGCCCCAAGTAATGATCCTCAATTTTCCCAGACCAGTTATCTGGACATCTCACCTTACTGGGATCAAGGGCAAGGTACACTTGCAATCATTACTTCCTCTGAGGTTCCCAAGCCCTAGAAGAGTTCTCACTCTGGAGAAAGAGGTACTTCTCTGGGCACCAGAAGATCACCAATTGTAACTGGTTTTGTCAGCATGAAAATATGTATTTGCTTCGTCTGCAAGATGAAACATAATTCAATTTATCCAGTGACTTCTTAGAAGTACTGTGACTCCAGAAGTCTACTAAAAGTGCTGAATAGTGGTAGTATTTTTTTTTTATTATTTATCCAGTAGTAGGGTGTCCTTGAAAAGAGCTCTAAAACCCTTTGAAAGTATGTGATTGACGCTGAAAGTCCTAGACAGAAAGACAGACTGTAAGAGACCAGGACCAATTGATACATCCCTATTTACCTCCCCACTTCTTCCTTACTATTTCCCAGCCCTGCATCAATAATGCAGCAGGCAACAAAAATGAATGAAGTCAGACAGTCTTATTCTAGTCCTTCTTATTCTAGGACAAGCTCTAGTAGCACAAATATAGCTCCCATTGGCAAGTCTCCACAGACTTGAGCAGTTTAAACCCCTGAAATCTGTCCTTTAACCTTAAGGAAAATATCTATAAAATTTAACAGAGTTTCAACCATTTGATTTAAGAAAAAGTCCTTTCAGAGTTTGAAGAGTTTAACACAAATAAAAAACAATTCTAGAGATATAAAATATTAAAGTCCGTGTATATTCTATAAGGCAATATATGTACATGTATTTTAAAGTCTTTGTTACAGAATTCAGCAGCAGTTTTAATTTTCTGTCATGGTCAATAGGATTGATTAAAAAGCAAACAGCTCCTCATTCTACCCCCTCAATAACATAGAGAAGAAAAACACAAATGTCTAAAATCAGTCAGGTATTGTTTTGTTTTTAAATCCCCTGGGATTTTTGTATTTGGTGTCTGATGTCTAGTTCGCTTTTATTCATTCCAGAATAAATGGATGGCAGTCAGAGAGACCTTGAATAGACAGACGGTTAAGGTACTCACATGAGATCCCTGGGTTCAAGTTTCGATAGCAGACAAAACAGAAACTTTTGCCTGAGGCTTTAACATCCTATGTACCTTAACCTGTCAGTCCTTACAGTTGGAAGAGTTTCATCTTGTATAAATAATGACACACTTGTAGGGAAAGGGGGTGAAGGCATGAAAGCTCTGTCATTGGGGGACTCATTTAGGAAGGCTGAAGGCACAGATTCAAATCCTTCTTCACCAACCGAAGAAAAGAGCAGGTAAAAGGCTTTCCTATCACCTAGACAAACGTAGTAAGCCACTCGGCTACATTTAGTCTCTCTCATGTAAGTGGATTTATCTTTCCCCCCCACTTCCCATGGCCAGTAAATATGAGCGATCTTAGCATTATTCTAAACAATAGTTAAAACATATTGAATCCTCAAAAATCTGTCATTGGGTAGAACTCTTTCTTTGCAGCAAAATTAAGCTCTAAGAAACAACCCTGAACTGCTGTGGGAATAGAGGATTAGCTGACCAGGAGAGGAATAAACACCTCTATGGGACTGCTAATGGATCCTCTAGCTATCTGCAGACTCCTGTTTAAAAGAAGTCTCATTTTACTTTCTGAACACACTTAATTTGAAAGCAACAGTAGGAGGTCACTATAAGACAAAAGAAAATTTTACGTCTAACTGCTCCTCTAACAAGCTCAGATGTTTGCAACCCATCATATTCATGCTATAGAGCACAGGCAGCTTTGCTTTTGTCTCTGCTTCATCTCCAACAATCACATGAAAATGAAGTAGAGACCAGTTTCTCATGGGACCTGGGGAGCCATCTGAGATATTCACCGATTCTACATCTGTGATAAAATAAAAATATGAATCTGAATTATCTCAACGGAACCCAGGACACAAAAGAGTGTGTGTGTGTGTGTAGTTGAACACTTTGTGGTTTGTTTACTTTGTTTTGGATGGGTTACAAGAGCAAGGCTTTCTTGTCTGAAGCTTGTAGGGCAGCTCATGAAGACTTAATCAGATAAGTGGGTCCTTTCTCTGCTGGTTTCCCTGCCTGGCTGATGGAGTTCAAGACCTGTAGGGAATGGATGAAGCACCAATTGGCACCTTTCTGGGTGCAGGTTCCACTAGATGCATCTTTAATGGGTTACTCCTGCCAGGTTTCAGTTGAAGCAGCAAGTCTAAGGTCTGCAGATCTGAGTTTTTCCAACTGAGGACAGCAGGTGCACAGACTGGAGTGCAAAAACAAGAAGGAAATGGAACTGGCTTGTATCGATCCTGGCTGAATGCAGCAATCTGAACCAGGGACAACTCTCTCTAATGGGCTGTGGGAGTTGTACCAAGAGTGATGAAGAGGGGGGCAGGCAGAGGAAAGGTTGGAAATGCTTTATAGGGAGAGTCTTCAGCCTAAATCCATCACAATGCATAATCAAGTACATATGCAAAGCCAGTCTTGAGGTGCTGCCTAGAGGCCCATAAAACCAGTTGTCTACAGTGCTGGTCATTAGCAAAAGGTTGACTGTTAATGCTGTTAATTTTCTGTAGTGTACTTCAGTTTACCGATATGACAGACAGAGCTGGAAACTCCTTCCTCAATATTTTAACCTAGTTCCTAAAGAGGGACAAAGAATTTCAGACTTTGTGAAATTAATAAGGTTTGTTTGCCAATGGCTTGCTCGCAACTGGATTCTCTGATGTCTAATAAAGGACAAGATCAATTAGCTATTCCTTCAATGGAAGCATCGACAGTGCCTTTTCCCCACCATTCTACCTGTTTCCAAAATTGATGTTAGAACAGAATATATTCGAGCCTTTTTACCCCCACTGCTTAATTTATCCAAAATCAGCTCAGAGTTCAAAAGTTGAAGGACAAACACAGACTGTGATCATATAGTCTTCCTTCCCCTTGAAGCCAGATTTATAATTTTAGATTAAGTCAGAGCTCCTTAGGGATCTCCATGGCAGTATGATATCATTTGTCCAGTGAGAAGATCGAGATGATAGAATTACCACAACCACTCCTCAGCTAAGCAGATTAGCCTGTGCCTCACCAAAAACTGCCCCTTTCTGGGGGTCTGATCCCACCACGCCGTCAGACCCTGCCTATGAGTATAAGGGAGTAGTCCCTGTAATGTTTGGAAGTGTCTGGCAAACATGAAGAAATTTCAAAGTCTCATCAGGAAGAAACTGGGTTTTAACCCCAATTGGCAGATAGTGAAATGAGGGAAAAGGGAAAAACAGGTTACGTGAGTTGTTCAAGGAATGAAGGAAAGCTGTGGCATAAAACTACCTTTATCTCCCACATATCATCTTAGTACTTTCAATGATATCCTATGTTTTAAACATTGGTGATTTGGTATGTGGTACAATCCTGCAGTACTGGGAGGGTTGTGTCTAGGGTTTGGTATGGTTTTATTTCCCTTGAACCAAATTAGGATCTTCCGAGTGATGGTTTACAGCAGGAGCAGGGCTATTACTTTTCTCTCATTAATTCACCCACGTAACAGGACCACTTCCACCATGCGAGAAAGATTTCAACTCCTGCCCTGTGCCCTCCAGACGCAAACCCAAGCCCATGCCATCACTAGGTCAATCTCCAGCAGAAGAGAGAAGGCAACCCTCCCAAACTCCATGTCCCTATTCCTACTTGACATTGGATCTCTCTCCCCTTTATTTATTTCATTTCCTGTGCTCAGTGTGCAATGAACCTCTCCAGGTTCATTCATTCATTTCACTTTGGCAGCATGTCACTATGCGGACAATCTATTGAGGATGAGATGGAAATAATATTACACTACTGAGCTGATAATACCTGACTTTAATATCTCTTAGCAGCATCTCCATTGTGCTATGTCAGTGAAACAGATCAGACAGTGTAGGTCTCTAGTGTAAACCAAAAAGGGCGGGGGGGGGGGAAATACTTCTGCTATCAAAATTAAACTTCTAATACATCAGCAACAGAAGGTGAAGGGGCAGCAGAACTGCAAGGGAACAGATCAGCTATCTTTCAAGTAGCACCTCTGAGCAGGTAGCTAATAAACATCTATATTAAACTCCAAGCACTTTTCCTCCCTCTCTTTTCTCCCATCTCCTTGTCTTGTCTGCTCCCACTAATACACTAGGTTGGTTATATATAGCTCATTTTAGTGACATCATAACCATTCCGTTGGTCATTATCATGTTACTTAAACAGATTTACGGTCTGTGCGTTTGAATAAAAAAAGGACGAAGGGGAGATGTTCAAGGAGCCATGAGAAAAGATATTCAAGAAGTGTGGTTAAGACAACCCTAAGAAGCTCTGCGAATGGCTTTGCTCTCTAAATCAAGTCAGTAAGTCTGTCTTGTAGGTAAGACACAGGGCAGGGATTTGGGACAACCTTGTTCTTGCTCCTTCCATTTTTTGGCTATCTGACCTTCAGGGATTGTTTAGCTTTTCAGTATCACTGTTTCTGCATCTCCAGCTTGCGTGTGAGAGAGCATCTTCTGTGCTTTAATGGCTAGATGGACGTGTACATCCTAAATATATTCATTCCTTTGATTCAGTTGGAATGGCAGCAGTGGAGAACTTGGTTCAACTGTTGGCTCTAACAGACCCTGATCATGGGTCAGATTTGATCCTGAATGCCAATAATTTCATTTGAGGATGAGGATGGAGTTACATAGAGGGATATTTCTAATTCATTAAATATCCTCTACTGCCTCAGCAAGCAGCTCATCAAGGGAATCATTAACAGCGTGAAATTTTTAAATGTGTGTTTACAAATGATTCTGTAAAGAAGATGCCTTTCAGCTCTTCCAGGTGAATTTCAATGGCCACATCAGCTATGGATAAAATGTAGAAGGTTGAAGAGGTCAGATCTGAAACTGATGGACCTCTGTTTAACTCTTCATGTCCTGGTGATGCTGGCTAACTTCCTTCTGCCTCTTCACCACTCCTCAACATGCCTTTCTAGTATTCCTCTTTACGTGATGATAACCACAACTTATCCCTCTCGCACCTATTGCTGGCTGGCGTACCACTACCATTTATACCTAAGATTGTAAGCTATGAATATGAAATCAGAGTTCAAAGAAGAATTAAAATCCTGCATCTCTGTTCCCACAATTGCCTCATACCTATTTCTAGAGGAGCAGTCAGAATGAGGTTGTCATATTTGCCATAGTACAAGCCTGGTGAAAAGTGTGAATGAGAGCTGTGTTAAGGTTGAATAATTTACCAGAGAGAAAAAGCCAAAGGAAAGAAAATAAAAAAAAATAAAGTTTTTAATGGGTTTCTGAACTTTCTGAGAGGCTGCAGACACAGCATCCTAGTTTTTGAGATCTATGCACTGATGAGTTTTCCCCTTTTTCTTTTGCTGTTAAACTTCCTCATGCAGCCAAAATACAAGTGGTCCCTTGGCACTGATTTATATTATTTTCAGCGATGTGCAGGCAGCAACAGTCTTAGGCCTTCAAAGCCTAATAATATTTTTCCTTTAAAGAGGAAAGAGAGAGAGAGAACTGATCTCCACAGCAGATCGGAGCAGGAGGAGGTGACTAATAAAAGTTGGGACTGGCAGTTTCAGCACCATACCCTAATTAGACGGGAACTTGGCATTTGCAGTGTGACTTCTGCCCTGGTAAAGCTCTCCTCTGACTAGAGGAAGGAATACATTCAGCACCTCTTAAAGCCATCATGGTCTAAAATCTGTCCGTCTCTGTGAGCAACTTCACATTTAAATGGTGATGACTTCAAACTCCTAAAATAACATGTTCTAAACTATAGAAAACAGCTAATTTTAAGGGTAAGGTGTTGGAATAAGATTCAGGACATTTCAGTCTTATTTCCAATTCTGTACCAAAATTTCAAAGTCATGGGCAAGGCATATAACTTAAACCACATCTGTTGAACAGGCATGTTCTTTTGCTTGTCTTGTTTCTTCAGACAAAAACATCTTTGGGAAGCGGGGGTTCTCTTGATATGCGAGTCCGTGATCTCAGGCTTTTCTAAAGCATAAATAGCCAGAAGCAATTCAGTACTGGCATATCTTGATCAGAACACTGGGAGTAGATTCATCGATACGGATTTAGTCATCTACAGTATTGGCATTCACATTTGAGATAGTCATCTAGGTCACCTTTACAACCCACGAGAAATAGTCAATTCTAGAGCACGATCCATTTAATTCAAATGTAGATGTCAGGAGAATCACTCTCTGGAATTGCCTATTTCTCTCCACTGACTATGTATAGAGTCTAGGCAATTAGGTCAGATGCGTATTCATTATACACATTTATCAATGAATCCCAAGTTGTGACCCCCTGCAGAAGACACCGTCCTCAAAACATCTAGACTTTCCACGACTGGGTTTGCAGTTAGTTCTCAGCTGTGGGATCCTCACTGACCTATGGAGGCTCCCCTGAGAGCCCAGTTTTTGCCATGAACTGCTAGAGCTCAGAGGGTTGTAGTAGGAATAAGATGAGCTCTGATGAAACAAGGAGTAGATTCACAGTCCCCTTTTAAACAGCAACTTTTAATTTCTTCCGTAGGATAAAGAAAAACACCCACCCGCCTCCAAATGTAGTAATTCTGTCTGCAAAGGAAGCAATGCACTTTGACTTCTTGTTTCAAGTGGGAGTGACGGTGGGCATTCTCTACAGTCTACTAAGACATCCCTTTCACAAAGTGGGGTAGTAAAATAAACACCATTTCCTCTACTCGGGAGCCTGGTTTCACAAAGCTGGTCAGAACTTCACATTTAATTGAAACTGTCTAACAAGTTCAAAGGTGACAGCTGAGGACAAGGCAGAAAGGAAGACTAAGAGACACTGAGAGAAAGATTTCTTAAGAAGATGAACTGGAGAGGAGAAAAAACAAATAAAAGGAACAGAACATAAAGAAAATCAACAACCCATCCTGGAAACCACCTCACTGCCACAAAGGAAGTCATTCATTTACATTCGCAAGAAACCCAACAGCAGCTGGAGGTGTCTGGGCACTGCCATTCCACAGATGATGTCAGGCCTGCGGAAGATTTTTCAATTAATCTCTCTTGACCCCATACCTTGAACCCTCATTCCTATTTTTAACAACCCCATTCTGTTGAATGACCTTGGGACCCAGTGACCAATAATGCCCATTTAAGTAACTGCGGGGGTGTCGGTAAGTATGCAAGGAGAATTTGCAAGGGGCTCATTATATAGAGAGTTAGTTACCACAGAGAAGGACTCTTTCTCTCTCTCTCTCTTTCCTGCTTGTAGGCTAGTAGTTAGGGACCTGAAGCAGAGACTCGGTCATGCTAAACACACAAAAAATGCTCTAAAAAAGCCATTCTGCATGTAGACAGTTCTAGAACTTGGAGAAAAGAAGGAAGGGTGTATGAACATATGCCAATCAAACTCACCAACATCATGAAGAAAACCATCGAAAACTTCATATTCCTTCTTTCTACTAAAATATTAGACAGAAAAGAATTGCAACTAAACCAAACAGAAGCAGCCCAGATCTTGTTTTACAGCACAGTGTGGAACCTAGGCTATTCCTGTTAATCATTTTGAAAGACTAACACAGGAAGGATTTGGCTTCAAGTTCATGCATGTACATCAAATGTAGAGAATAATTTTGTTTGAGTCACAAGAGACAAAAATGCACTAAACCACTTTGCCTCACCAATTTTACAGAACACAGTTTTATGCCCACAAGACACGTCCTTCAAAGCATCCTGATAGAGATTCAGCAATAAACCTTGCATGCAAACTTAACTTTTATCCAGTATGAAAATATGTGTTGTACCCTCGTAAGCATTGTAAAGTTATACGTGTTCTCTTTCCCGTCTTCAGTACATGTGTTTGGCAGGCTGAAAAAAAAAATATTTATCTGTTTTCTTCAAAAAAAAAAAAAAGAAATTATCCTCTGTTGACTAGTGCTATGAAGATGACATGGGAATGAAAACACTACGTGCTGTGGTGCTATGCAAGCCTCTCTGTACTACTCTATTGATGGAATGACAATTATCTTGGTCCTCACTCTAGGTTTCAACCAGCTATCTATTCAGCGAAACTCTCTGGATCAGAGAGGAGGAATGACAACAGATAGGGCTAGGCTTAAAGGAGAATAAATGATAAACCTGGTAGATAAACCTGGTAGACTGGGTTCGATTTGAAGATACCCACTGCAAGTGAAAGGAGAATTTTCTTTGTAGTGTCCGCACTCTTGGCGTTCTGGTAGGTAAGAGCTGAAGAACAGGTAAGAGGATTTATAGGAGTTGTGGGGGTGATGTTGGATTTATGCTATTAATCAGAATGTAAAAACTGTCATCCTGGGTCAGACTAAAAGTCTGTAACAAAATAACCTGTTTCTGACAGTGACCTGTAACAGATGTTTGGGGAAAGTGTATAAAAACCATGGCAATTACAGAGTGATCTTTCCCCTGGCTGTACTCTCATGTCTGCAATCAGCAGTTTAGAAACTTCCCAGGTGTTTGTTTCTGAAGCTTTCAGAAGGTTTGCATGTAAAAAGTTACAAAATCCGTCAGTAAAGTCAGGCATTGCTGATGCGTACTGGTGAAAACCATTGTCTGTCATACGAAGGAATGAAGGGTGGACAGCTTGATAATATTACTCCAAACAGGCTTAGGTCCCTGACTAAAACCACCCTTGGCATATAGGGAGAGCATGTCATTTTTCCTGGGATGCCATTCAAGCTCCATGCCCCTCAGATCATACCAAAATGGATTAACCTAGTGGAGTACAGGCTGAAAGGCTGGAAACAGTACCAGAGCAGGAAGATTTCAAGGGTCTCTGAAAGTTCATAAATTATGATAAACCTGTTCATCCAGCATCTCTTGAAAACTCTTGTCCATGTAATTGTCCTTGTACTGCTCTCGCTGGGTCATCGACTAGCAAGGCGGCCAATGCACTCTGCCCTAGTAGCGTTACACAAAACTGATCCTAAGCAGTGATCAAAGGAAAGCAGAAGGGCAAAACGCCAGCGGAACATAGAAGATAAGGCACACAGAAATCCATCAAATTTTAAAATGCATCGGATGCACTAACATCTTAGAGGAGACTCAGATAAGGACACAAATAACTCTTCTTACATATTCCTTTGAGGCTGAACTTTGACGCACAGCCTCACCAATTCTCCAACAGGTCTGCTCACCTCTTTGTTCAGTCAAGAGCCTTTCTGTTCTAATGGAGAGATTTCATTTTGCTGAGCTCCATTGATTATTAAAAAATAAGAACTAAAGATCGAAATGCTGCTGTGTGCATTTCTCCACCAATTATACAAATCTCACTTGCCTCTGTTTGCTCTTACCACTAGTTTCATCCAGGACAGATCTTTTTTGTGTGTTTCCAAACAATCTTGCCACTGCTATGTTCAGACCTTGTTTCTATATTCTATATTTCCTGACATCAGGCAAAACCTCCTTTTTTCTCGTCTACTCCAATTAGTTTCTATTATAGCTTTTTTCTT